>NC_092724.1:90704114-90852173 GCF_047496885.1 Scyliorhinus torazame
CATCAGCCACGATCGCAATGGGTAGCCCCTGTCGCCCAGCAACCAGCCCCTCAGCCGGGGATGGCGTCCCTCGTACATGCCGGGGATGGATGACCGCGACAACACAAATGAGTCGTGTACACAGCCTGGGTGACGGGCGCAGACGTGCAGGATCATCATGCGGTGGTCGCAGACCACCTGTACGTTCATTGAATAGGTCCCCTTCCTATTAGTGAACACGGCCCTGTTCTCTGCAGGTGGCCGCACGGCGACGTGCATCCCATCGATCGCGCCCTGGACCATGGGGAACCCGGCAACGGCAGAGAAGCCCACGGCCCGGGCATCTTGGCTGGCCCGGTCCACGGGGAAGCGGATGTAGCGGTGCGCCATGGCATAAAGGGCATCTGTCACTGCCCGGATGCACCGATGCACCGATGTCTGCGATATGCCGGACAGGTCCCCACTCGGTGCCTGGAATGACCCCGTTGCATAAACGTTCAGGGCCACCGTAACCTTGACGGACACGGGGAGAGGGTGTCCCCCGCCAGTGCCACGCGGTGACAGGTGTGCCAGCAGGTGGCAGATGTGTGCCACGGTTTCCCGGCTCATCCGGAGTCTCCTCCTGCATTCCCGGTCCGTGAGGTCCTGGTATGACTGCCGGGGCCGGTACACACGGGGCCTCCGTTGCCGTGGGGCCGCGACGTCCTCCTCCCCCTCCTCGTCCTGTCGGTCAGGTGTCCCTCCAGCCTGGGCGGCTGCCGCCTGCCCCTCTGCGGCAGCCTGCGCCGCCTCTCTGGCACGCTCCTCCTCTTCCTCCTCCTCATCCAGGGCAACATAGACATGAGCGGCTGCCACCACGGCGACCAACATCGCTGGATGGACCCCCTCCCCAACCTCCACCCCAGCACGGACACCCCCCAACCACCAACCTCCACCCCAGCACGGACCCCCCCCCCAACCTCCACCCCGGCACGGACCCCCTCCCCAACCCCCAACCTCCACCCCAGCACGGACCCCCCCCAACCTCCACCCCAGCACGGACCCCCCCCCAACCTCCAACCCGGCACGGACCCCCTCCCCAACCTCCACCCCAGCACGCACCCCCCCCAACCCCCAACCTCCACCCCGGCACGGACCCCCTCCCCAACTCCCAACCTCCACCCCAGCACGGACCCCCTCCCCAACCTCCACCCCAGCACGGACCCCCTCCCCAACCCCCAACCTCCACCCCAGCACGGACCCCCCCCAACCTCCACCCCTGCACGGACCCCCTCCCCAACCTCCACCCCAGCACGGACCCCCCCCCAACCCCCAACCTCCACCCCAGCACGGACCCCCCCCCCCAATCTCCACCCCGGCACGGACCCCCTCCCCAACCCCCAACCTCCACCCCAGCACGGACCCCCCCCCAACCTCCACCCCAGCACGGACCCCCCCCCCAACCTCCACCCCGGCACGGACCCCCTCCCCAACCTCCACCCCAGCACGGACCCCCCCCCAACCCAAAACCTCCACCCCAGCACGGACCCCCCCCCCAACCTCCACTCCGGCACGGACCCCCTCCCCAACCCCCAACCTCCACCCCAGCACGGACCCCCTCCCCAACTCCACCCCAGCACGGACCCCCCCCAACCCCCAACCTCCACCCCAGCACGGACCCCCCCCCAACCTCCACCCCGGCACGGACCCCCTCCCCAACCCCCAACCTCCACCCCAGCACGGACCCCCCCCCAACCTCCACCCCAGCACGGACCCCCTCCCGGCACTCCCCCGGAGTCCAGCCTACTCTAACCACCCCTCCACCCCCCGCCGCACACACACACACACAAGCCGAGACACACCTCTCCTCACGCAATCAGTCTGCGGCCACGCCATTTCCTGCCCAGAGCCAACCCCCCAGTCCGTCACTCACCTCCTCGCTGGTCGGGTGAGCCTGGAGCACTGGGTCACGCCGATGAAAAGGAGGTTTGATTCACGTCGACGTGAACGGTCATCACGTCGACGGGACTTCGGCCCATCCGGAAGGGAGAATATCGGCAGGCCGAAAATCGGCTGCCTTGCACAGACCCGTGACATTCTCCGCGGCAGCGGCGCCATTAACGCCCCGCCGACTTTTCTTCCTTCGGAGACTTCGGCGGGGGCGGGATTCACGGTGGCCAACGGCCATTCTCCGACCCGGCGGGGGGGTCGGAGAATGACGCCCCTGATCTCAGATTGTCATCACCCAGCTCCAAAACTTATTCCAGCCTTCATTCAAACATAAACAGAAGAGTTGTGTTCCAGGGGTGAGGGTGGAGTGGCTGCCCTTCACACTAATTGACCAAGTATGACACCGTGGAGTCCTAGTCTAACTGAAATGAAAACAGGCGAAAATCACCACTGTCTGAAATTAAACTGGAAGGATCAAGCAGGCACATATTTGAAGCAATTGGCAAAACAAATAAGGCGGCATGGTGGCACAGTGGTTTGCACTGCTGCCCCTCATCGCCAGGGACCCGGGTTCAATTCCGGCCTTGGGTGACTGCCTGTGTGGGCTCTGTACGTTCTCCCCGTGTGTGCGTGGGTTTCCTCCGGGTGCTCCGGTTTCATCCCACAGTCCAAAGATGTGCAGTTTAGGTGGATTGGCCATGATAAATTGCCCTTTGGTGTCCAGGGACATATAGGTTAAATTATGGGGCTAGGGCCGAGGTAGGGTGTTCTTTCAGAGGGTCGGTGAAGACCCGATGGGCCGATTGGTCGCTTTCTGCACTGTAGGGATTCTATGATATACTTCAATTATCTCAGTCCCAGGGTATTACTGCAGGAGTTCCCAGGGTAGTGTCTAAGCCCAACTAGCTTCAGCTGCTTCATGAACGACTTTCCTTTCAACATATGGTCAGATGTGGGATGTTCGCTGATGATTTCACAATGTACAGCACTATTCCCATTCACGACTCCCCAGACACTGAAGCAATCCATGTGCAAATGCAACAAGACCTGGACAATATCCAAGCTTGGCTGACAAGTGGCAAGTTACATTTGCACCACACAAGTGCTACGCAATGATTTTCAAGGGCATTACCTTCACCAAATACCCTACTATCAACATCGCGGGGTTTACCATTGACAGAAACAGAACTGGAATAGCCATATAAATACTGTGGCTACAAGAGCAGGTCAGAGGCTAGGAATCCTGCAGCAAGTAACTCACCCCCTGTCCACCACCAACAAGGCACAAGTCAGGAGTGCAATGGAATACTCATCACTTGCCTGGATGAGTGCAGCTCCAACAACACTCAAGAGACTCAACACTATCCAGGACAAAGCAGCCCACTTGATTGGCACCCCTTCCACAAACATTCAATCCCTTACCCCCAATGCAGTCACAGCCATGTGACCATCTACAGGGTGCACTGCAGGAACTCATCATGGCTCCCGAGGCACCACCTTACAAACCCATGACCACTACCATCTAGAAGGACAAGAGCAGGAAATACATGGGAACACCACCACCTGGAGGTTCCCCTCCAAGTCATTCACCACCATAACTTGGAAATATATCGCCATTCCTTCCCTGTCACTGGGTCAAAATCCTGGAATCCTTCCCGAACAGTAGTGTACCTACAACACTTGGACTGCAGCAGTTCAAGAAGGCAGCTCACCACCACATTCTCAAGGGCAATTAGGAATGGACAACAAATGTGGCCCACATCCCTCAAAAAAATTTTTTTTTTTCAATGATCCCCTCTTGGGATCTGTAAGTGATCAGAACTGTGACAGGAAGTCTAACTTTGAACCTAAGAAACATGGATCAGTGGATGTATTAAACGGTGTGAAGATAGGAATTGTTGAGGAGCAGAGAGATTCAAGGGACCACTCATAGAAATCAATAAAAGGCATCGGACAGCCACAAAAATATATAAAACGATTAATCATGTATTGGTTCTTATCACAAAGCGGGTGGAATATGAACAGGTTAAAGTTAAGTTTTCTTCATTCTTTCATGGGTATGGACGTTGCTGGTTAGGCCAAAATTTCACCAGAATGTGGCGACTAGGGACTTTTCACAGTAACTTCATTTGAAGCCTACTTGTAACAATAAGCGATTTTCATTTCATTTCAATTAATTTGTTCCCCATCCTAATTGCCCTTGATTTGAGGCAATTAAGAGTCAGCCACGTTGCTGGAGTCAAGTGAAGGCCAGGCCAGGTAAGGATGGCTGATTTCCTTCTGTGAAGGACATTAGTGAATGAAATTGACAACAGTTTCATGGTCAGTGTCAGTGTTACCGAGGCTAACTTTTAATTCCAGATTTTATTCATTGAATTTTTAAATTCCACCATCTGCCGCAATAGGATTGGAACCAAATCCCCAGATCACAAACCTGGGTCTTTGGACCATAGAAGATAGAACAGTACAGTACAGGCCTTTCAGCCCACGATGTGGCGACCATTTAGCCTAATTTAAGATCAACCTAACCTACACCCCTTCAATTTAATGCTGTCCATGTGCCTAAGAGTCGCTTAAATGTCCCTAATGACCCTGACTCCACCACCTCTGCTGGCAGTGCATTCCACGCACCCACCACTCTCTGTGTAAAGAACCTACCTCTGACATCTCTCCTATACCTTCCTCCAATCACCTTAAAATTATGTCCCCTCATGACAGCCATTTCCACCCTGTTCGTATCCAGTTGCCTGAGGGCGGCTAGTCAGCCACAGCTGTTGTGATCAAACAAGTGGCCTCAAGTTCATTCCTTGTCCACATGGCTGATGGCTCCCTGCTATGGCGCAACAGACGGGCACTGCAAAGAGTTCCACGCCCGCTACCTGACCGACGTGCCCCGCCACCTACGATGCTTCCTCCGGACGTACCCTGCCACGAGGCCACCGATCTACCAGCAATCTTGCCGGCCCACGCGACCACCGCGATTGCAGCAATCCTGCCTATCCAAGCGCAGGCAGCTCCTGATCCACCTCTGCAGCGATCAACAAGAATTTGTCGCCCACCACAAAGACTAAATCTATAGACTGAACTCTTGTACATTTTGTGACTTCAACGCTTTAACCTCTGTAAATATTGTTTCATTTGCCATGTATCTGCACTATCGACACCTTCTTATGTATTTACGTTCATCTAGACACCTTTTGTCTATAGTCAGGCATATATATATATATACGCTCACACACCCTAGTATTTATTTATCAAAAAAAAAGGGGGGGGCGATGTCATAATATCTACTCATGTATATACTGAAGTGCAGACAGGCATTGATTGACATACAGGACGACCAATAAGCACACAACACAGTTCAGCCAATCACCAGGCAGGACACTACCACTATAAAGCCAGAGGGCACTAGGTTTCCCGCTCTCTCGGGAAACCAGCCACTCAGACAGTCAGAGTCTACGAGCTAGCCGGTGCAAACACCATACGGTAGCTAGTAAGTCTGGTCAGGCTAATACAAGTCAGTTCAGTATAGTGTCGACCCACAGCTGAACATGTATATCAGTTCTATCGTTGAATAAAACAGTGTTGGATTTTCTCCAGTGTTAGACATCTGCTTCTAGCTTCCCTGCATCAAGTGCAGTCCACATCGAAGCAGTCAGCCTAACACATCACCGCCGGCATGCCATGATCGCACTTTGAAACCGGGTTCATGACGCAATACTCCCGGGCCCATGACGCAACACTCCCGGGCCGCATGCGCACTGATGAGCAGGCACACATGTGCAGTGCACCTGCATTGTTTAGCTGGTCGCGGCCACCACTTTTAAAGCCGCTCGCAGCCGGCATTGTTGAAAGCCGGCTGCTGCGGCTGTTGCGCATTAATTCCCACGATCGGGAATGCCACGATGGCTGGATCGGTGACCCTCCCAACGACCTCCACTTTGAAAATGCCTGCTTTGGACTATTAGCCAAGTCGCTCTGCTACCATCGCTGTACAAAACATTGATAAGACCTTGTAATAACTCCCACGAGGCACAAGGGGTTACACTGATTGATCTCCCCATGGTACTCAGGGAATATGAGTTTCCTCATTAGTGAGCAGAGGCCTGCCTAGCTTGAGCTGATAAGAATCCAGTATAAAGGCCGGCCTGGACAGGTCTGACATTGTGGTTGTCCCAATGAAACTGCACTGTGTAAATTGTTCGTTGCCATAGGCAGACTTTCCATGACCATGAATAAATCAAAGTTCGCCCTACCGTGCGGCTTTCTGGGTATTAATAGACCTTATTTAGGATACTGTGTTCAGTTCTGAGCAGCACATCTCGGGAAGGATAGACCCGCCCCTGAAGGGGTGCAGTGCAGATTCAACTGGTGATGCTGAGGATTAAAGGTTTAAATTATAAAGACAGGTTTCATAGGCCAGGCTTGTATTCTTTTGAGTATAATACAATAAGAGGTGATCTAACTGATACAAGATGATTAAAAATGGGCAGGTAAAAGAGACCATTTCTTCTGGTTGAGAAATCCGAATCAAGGGGACATGACATTTTTAATTGGCGGGAGGCAGCGTGCCTTTCTCTGCACCCACCACTCCCACCACCATCGCTCCCACCACTGTCAATGGGAATTCCCATTAAAGCCACCCCACGCTGCCTGGATTCCTCGTGGGCAGGGTTGCGCTGTGTGCTAGAGAATTCTGCCGCCAGCAAACAGCCAGAGAATTCCGGCCTTGGTGTTTGTGTGTCACATTTAGATACACCGGGAATTGGGTAAATGAGCTGTTCTCCAGAATGGTTTGACGCACATCAGCCCTTGTGGTTCGCAAGACCAGAGGTGAGGTCAGCAACGCCGAGATCACATTCGGCGATCAGCCGGAGAATGAGCATTCGCGCAGAAATCGGTGGCGGTGCCGGTTTCACAATGCTCCGGCCCCTCCAAAGTGGCGGACTCTAGGAATACGCCGCATGCCATATCGACGGCCTCAGGATGTTGCTTGAGGCCATCCCCCCCGATGCTTTGCTCCCGGCCGGCCGAGTTCCCGTCGGCGTGAGTCTCTCATGCTATTATTTGTTGGGAACTCGGCGTGACGGCTGCGGACTCAGTCCAGCACCTCCACAGACCGGGGAGAGCCGATCCACGGCAGGGGGGACTTTGGCAGGGGCGGGGGGAACTGCTAGGGGGCGGTCGAGGGCTCGCGAGCCGACCAAAGGTGGGGTATTATCTGGCAAGCCGGGTCCACGCGCGGCCAGTGCCATGTTGCACGACGCAGCCTCTGCAGGCCGCCGTCGTCCGCATGCGCGGCCATGGACCCAGCAATTCTCCGGCCATATTGGCAGCTAAAGGCGGGTGCTCTATGCTGCCTGCCTGCTCGCCCCTGCCTCCCCCCCCCCCCCACCACCACCACCACCAAACGGAGGATCGGTGGTCGTTTTGCGACTAATTATCGGTTATAAAAGGCCACCATTCCCACGCCGGCATTAGGCCACAGCCTGAAAATCAGAGAATTCAGCCCAATGAATTCTTAGTTTCCCCTTCAGAGCATGTCTGCACATTTGAGTTCTCGGGCTAAAAGCCTTCTTTTCCGCAAATACCAATTTTTTACTGGCATCTATGTAACTTCCAATTTTCCCTCCAATAAGGAGCTACCACCAACACACTGTGAGGGGCAATCTAAACTGGGCACCATATACTCACCATTTACAGAGTGTCCCCTCAACACCGTCTTTGCTTATTATTCCTGTGCTAACTCTCACTATCGCCATCGTAAGGGTTAAATGCAGGAAAGATATTGTACCATTTTAGGCATGACTGAATGAGAACAAGTCTTATCTAGGATGTGATCTTATCAGCTCCTAGCACTTATCACTTGTTGCACTATAAGAATTTCAACCATCTGTACGTGAAACTAATCAAGATTGAAACGCTGCCATACTCGCCTCAGGCAATTTGTATTCTTACAGGTTTATAATGATCCACAATCTATGGGATAGAGGTGGACACGACAAGGGGTTCCAGCTACAAACTCTGTTTAGGATGTGATCAATCCCTGGAAAAACATGGGCCTCTTGGAAGTGTCTCCATTATCTCCATTCATATGAGGGAGGCTGCAACAATTTGTTAAAAATAAAACGAAATTACCCTGAGTCTCAGCTCCAGTCGTATTATAGGACCAGGAGTCTCTCCCGTTCTTCCCGCCAGCCATTGGCATGTTGGAAGGATTTGCAGGTTGTCACACTCAAACTGTTGGCCACATTATGAACGTACCTTCCCTGGCCATCAAGCCCTGTGGTGGGCCTCCAATCTAGAGCCTCTGGCTCAGAGGCAGTGATGCCAGGCCGCTGTAGCACAAGACCTCCTCCGTTAGTTCATAGGCTAATCTTACTTATCTAACAATTATAACTGCTTCCAAATCCAGATTACCCTTTGTTTACCTGGTCCCTGAATACTGTGGACGGCATGGTAGCACAGTGGTTAGCACTGTTGCTTCACAGTGCCAGGGTCCCAGGTTTGATTCCCAGCTTGGGTCACTGTCTGTGTGGAGTCTGCACGTTCTCCCTGTGTCTGCGTGGGTTTCCTCCGGGTGCTCCGGTTTCCTCCCACAAGTACTGAAAGACATGCTGTTAGGTAATTTGGACATTCTGAATTCTCCCTCTGTGTACACGAACAGGCGCAGGAATGTGGCGACTAGGGGCTTTTCACAGTAACTTCATTGCAGTGTTAATGCAAGCCTACTTGTGACAATAAAGATTATTATTATCTGGAAGGTTTAAAAAGTGGTATGTGGACCCCCTGGGCGGGATCCTCCCATTCGGCAGCAGAGTGTCCACGCCGTCAGAAATGGCATTGCGTTTCATGACGGCATGAACGGGCCGCTGGGAGTACCGATTCACACCGCTCCAACCTCGTATCCCGGTGCGAACTGTGAGCCGCGGGATACGGCAATGCGCAGTGGTGCCGGCACCAACCCGCGCATGCGTGGTGGTCTCCCTCAACGCGCCGGCCCCGACGTAACATGCCGCGGGAGTTCAGCGGCCAGCGCGGAGGAGAAAATAGGCCCGGGGAGCGAGAGGCCGGCCCGCCGATCGGTGGGCCGCGATCGCGGGCCAGGCCCTATCAGAGGCCCCCCACCGGGGTTGGAGCCCCCCCCCCCCTCCACAGGCTGCCCCCCCACCCTGCGCGCAGAGTTCCCGCCGGCTGCGACCAGGCGTGGACGGCGCCGGCGGGACTCTGCCTTTTAGAGCGGCCGCTCGGCCCATTCGGAGAATCGCGTGCCGGCGTCGGGGTTCGGTTGCAGGGATTTTTCTGCCCGTCCCGGGCTGGGAGAATCCCGCCCAGGGACTCTTCCATTGACAAGTAATGATATCAAAACTTAAAAAACGAAAACTTTCATAACTCAGGGAATCTCAAAGCACTTTACCGTCAATGAGATACCTTGTATGTATGGTCACTGATTGTAGGAAAAGCAGCAACCAATTTGTGCACAGCAAGATCCCACAAATGACAATGAGATAATGGTGTGATTCTCCCAAAAGGTAACAAAGTCCCATAGCGAACGCGTTTAGCCCCACGTTTCCCGGCACTCGCAGTGCCGAGAAACACATGGCTATTCAACGCGACTTTCCTTGTATAAGGGGCTGAACTGGAATGCGCGCTGAGGCCACACATTGCCCCATTTTGTACAGTGGGAAGCTCCACTCACCGGAACTCCCCAGTATAGCAAGAGATCGAGATGCCATCTGTAAATGGCGTCCCGATCTCTGAGACCTTGGAAGCAATCCCCGACCAACCCCCAGCCCCACCCGCAACCCCCCCCCCCCCCCCCGCCCAATACCCACACAGGGCACCCCTGGTCCATTCACGCACAGGCAAACAAATGCCAGCTTGGCACCCTGGCAGTGCCACCTGTGAATCTTGACAGTACCAGGCTGGCACCAAGGTGGCACTGCCAGGGCCTCATTTGTGGAGACCAGTTATGAATGACGCTCATCATAGGTCTCTGAGGCAAAGTTGAGAGATAAATATTGGCCAGGACAACAGGAGAACAAACCTGCTTCTTTTAATGCCATAAGATCTCTCACATCTGTTTGAGGGAACCGGCAGGGACTCAGTGCAGCATTTTATCCGAAAGGTCTGACACATCTGACAGTGTAGCACAGCCTCAGCACTGCACTGTGTAGAAGGGACGATATGAATAGGTTTAAAGGATGGTGGTGGCTTAGATTTAATGTGACACGCCAGCCGCGCTGTTTGATCCTTCCCAATTATACTGGAGTCCCAAAGGGTAGCATATGCTTTAGGAAACATGAAACATATGGGACCTACCCAGTCGGCACGGGTCAGTGCGATCAGACTTTGAATTGGTAACCCCCTATGCTCCGCCTTACAGCTAAAGGGCTATTCATCTTTGACTGGTCAGCGGTTGCAAATCGTACTAGTGGAGGCCCCTGGGGAGGGGGTCCAATTAGAGTAATGATGACTGATAGTAAAGGAAACCTGACGGCATATAACGGCACATATTTTATCTGTGGACGCAAGGCGCACCCGTGGTTACCAGAAAATTGGGAAGGCTCCTGCTATTTGGGATATGTGGTCCCTTATGTGCATCACGTTCAGCAATTGCAGGACCATCTCCATCACAGGACGACACAAAGTGTTATGACATGGTTACAAATGCTGGGAATAATGATACCACCATTAGGAAAAGCCACTAATGCATACGAACTACGCAAATTATGCAACATCCTTGAGCAGGTAGCTAATGACACTGCAGAAGCTGTTAACCAGATAGAAACTGAGATGGTTGCTATAAGAGCGGTTGCCCTGCAGAATAGGATGGCCCTTGATTTCTTGTTAGCTGAGAAGGGAGGTACTTGTGCCCTGATTGGGAGTGACTGCTGCACATACATCCCTGATAACTCAGAGAAAATTGCTAACCTGGTGGATCACATTCGTAGAGAGGTAGCACGTTTGCATGAGGATGGGGGATGGGACTTTGGCTTTGGGTGGTTGGGAACATTAGGTCAGAGGATTGTGATTTGGATTATGATCATCGTTGTAATCCTGATTGTCGTATGGTTACTGTTTAAATGTTGCTCGGGATGTTGTCAGGGCATGGGAGTGAGTATGTCAGCGTTGCCTCCGTGGTACCAGCAACTTAACAATCAGGTGCCTGTCATACGTCCAGTCCCCTTACATTATAACCCACCCGTTGCTGCTGAGGACACTGTAATGTACTAACATGTGTTGATCATAAGATCAAAAAGGAGGGAATTGTAGAAGGGACTTTAGTTGGCGGATTAGCTGCCTAAAATATCCTGTATTATTTTAATCAGCTGCTTGACTATATTTCATGGAAATAGGCACTTGGCTAAGCATGATGGACATATAGCCTTACTTTCATCAAAAAGTTCGAAGTTCTGTATGAAACAGTCAGAAGGTCATACAATGTAAACCGGCGTACAGCTGCACATCGTTTTGCTGACAGCTGACAATTATTATATTTCTTAGGTGAGGAACTCAAGGCCTGTTATTAAACTTTGCTCGTTTTTCTGTCTTCTTGGCTAATCTAAAGAATGCCTCTTTGTCCTAGATATTGCTTACTGTATTATATAAATTACTCGCCTGACCTTTGTAAAGCAGGGACATTTGGAAAGACTGTGGTCATTCTAATTCCCTCCACAAATTTTGTGTTAAATAAAGGACCTTTCGCGAAAATGCAAAGTGCTGACTATTTTTTTCTTGAACACACTGGAATGTCAAAGATTGTGGTGGTTGAAATCAAAACCTTCTAAATTAGAGACAAGTGTACAAGTGTGCTACACACGAAGCCACAAATAACACAATGATGGTTCGATGAAGCACTCCATCTGGCAGAGTGATGAAATTGAGCATCAAGTTGATATGGGATCATGAAAGGGCTGAATAACCTTTCATGACCTTTCTTTTCATACCTGTAGTAATGTCACGGGAAAAAATGTGTTAAGGTGCCAGACCTATCCCTCTATATCTCACATTATGGGCCAGCATATGGGAGTGTGAGAAGCAGGATATCTTCTGGCTCACAAAATAACCAATTTTTCTCTCCTGACAGCCTGCATATTCATGATTGTACAATTACTACCTAATCAATATAGAGTCTGACAATACATCAGCTGAATTGCAATAGCTTTCCAGAGGTGATGTTAGTCATAGTTCAGCGGGGAGCACTCTCACCTCTGAATCGGAAGGTCATGAAGCTGAGTCCCCATTTGGAGACTTATTCACAAATTGTAAGCCAACGTATTTGTGCAGTGCTGAGGTAGTGCTGCATAGTTAGTGTTGCTGTCCTTTTGATGAGGCTTTGGGCTGGATTCCCCGCTCCCCCAGCCACGGTGTTTCTCAGTGGTGGGAGTTGGACCGTCATTGTCCGACGGCGTGATCCTCTCGTCCTGCCGCTGTGAATGGCATTTCCCATTGAATTCACCCCGTGCCACTGGGAAACCAACGGCAGGGGTGTGCCATCAGCCGGACCCGAAGATCCCGCTGCCGCGAACAGCCAGAAAATCCCCCTTCCCCCCTTGGGCAATATCGTATATCAGTCTGCGGGATATTATGCAAATTTCTGTTGCTGAGTTTCCGAAGTTACTTAGCTGCATCTCAAAAGTATTTCATTGGCTGGAAAGCACTTTGGGATTTCCAGGAGTTGTGAGAGGTGCTAGCTAAATGCAGGTCCGCCCTTTCATTCTCTCACCAGCAGCGAGTTGATTGTCATCCTCATCAATCAATTTGCTTTCAGGGACACCTGGAGGACAGCACCTCAGTCACAATAACAGAAAAGCACATCTCTGATGGCCCAGTGGAAAAACTCACTGCCGAAAATAGAGTGTGACGCAATACACATCAGGAAGGACCCAGATTCAATCTCCAGATAGCACTTGTTTAACTTATCACTGTGGAACTGGAGGCTGCTATTGAACACAAAACCCCTGGGCCTGGGAACCCATTGCTAATCATGGCCGCTAGGATAATACGCATGTACTACACAGGGATATCTTGCGAGGACAGGGTCTGGATTGGCAATGATGCTGACACTCACAGGATGGGATACTCACATCCTATGGTGGCATACTGGTTATGTTCCATATTTTAGTTAATCCAGGAGTCTGGACTCATGCCCTAGAGATGTGGGGCGGGATTCTCCGACCCCCCGCCAGGTCGGAGAATCGCCGGGGGCTGGCGTGAATCCCGCCCCCGCCGGTCGCCGAATTCTCCGGCACCGGATATTCGGCGGGGGTGGGAATTGCGCCGTGCCAGTTGGCGGCCCCCCCCCCCCCCACCCCGGCGATTCTCCGGCCCGCGATGGGCCAAAGTCCCGCTGCTGGAATGCCTGTCCCGCCGGCGAGAATCAAACCACCTCTCTTACCGGCGGGACAAGGCGGCGCGGGCGGGCTCCGTGGTCCTGGGAGAGGTGCGGGGCGAACTGGCCCTGGGGGGGGTGCCCCCACGGTGGCCTGGCCCGTGATCGGGGCCCACTGATCCGCGGGCAGGCCTGTGCCGTGGGTACACTCTTTTCCTTCCGCCTTCGCCATGGTCTCCACTATGGCGGAGGCGGAAGAGGCCCCCTCCACTGCGCATGCGCGGGATGCCATGAACAGCCGCTGACGCTCCCGCGCATGCGCCGCACGGCAAAGTCATTTCCCCGGCAGCTGGCAGGGCACCAAAGGCTTTTCCCGCCAGCTGGCGGGGCAGAAATCAGTCAGGGGCGGGCCTAGCCCCTCAAGGTGAGGGCTCGGCCCCTCAAGATGCGAAGAATTCCGCACCTTTGGGGTGGCACGATGCCGGACTGATTCGCGCCGTTTTTGGCGCCGGTCGGCGGACATCGTGCCGATTGTGGAGAATCTCGCCCGTGATTTCAAATCTTACCATGGTGGCTGGAGCAATTTAATTAATTAATCTGGATTTTATTTTACACTTGACATCGATAATGGTGACCATGAAGCTACTGGATTGTCCTAAAAAAAACGCTTGATTCACTAATGGGAAGGAAATCTGCCCTCTTGTGTCTGTCCAGCTGTGACCCCAGACTGATAGCAATGTCACTAACTAATGGCCGAGCAAGCCATTCAGTTGTACTGAACAAGGCAGCTCACCACCACCTTCCCAAGGGTGATTGGGGAATAGGTAATAAATGCTGGACCATAAGATAAAGGCGCAGAATTAGGCCATTCAGCCCATCGAGTCTGCTCCGCCATTGATCGTGGCTGATGTGTTTCTCATCCCTATTCTACTGTTTTCGCCGCATAACCCCTGATCCCCTTATTAATCAAGAATACACCCCTGTGATACCCAAATCCCACGAATAAAAAAAAAATCACAGCTCCCAAATCAAGAACAACTGACCATGAAGTGGGGATGGTGACGCACCTCTCTCCTAGGATAGGGTTCTGGTGAACAGGGCAGCACGGTAGCATTGTGGTTAGCACAATTGCTTCACAACTCCAGGGTCCCAGGTTCGATTCCCGGCTTGGGTCACTGTTTGTGTGGAGTCTGCACATTCTCCCCGTGTGTGCGTGGGTTTCCTCCGGGTGCTCCGGTTTCCTCCCACAGTCCAAAGATGTGCGGGTTAGGTGGATTGGCCATGATAAATTGCCCATAGTGTCCAAAAATTGCCCTTAGAGTTGGGTGGGGTTACTGGGTTATGGGGATAGGGTGGAGGTGTGGACCTTGGGTAGGGTGCTCTTTCCAAGAGCCGTTGCATATTCGATGGGCCAAATGGCCTCCTGCTGCACTGTAAATTCTATGTAAAAACTTGAGAGGTGGGAGGTGTCTGTGAGTGAAGTCGGGTGCGATGGTTAAGTGGCTGCGTGTGAGGTGGGGGAGGGTGACAGATCTGGGTATGAAATGTCTCTGTGTGCAAACGGGCGCACGGTGTTAGATCATGTGGCCATTGCAATTTGTGGGACAACGCTGTGCGCCCATTGGCTGCCATCTTCCCTACTTTACAACAGTGACTACACTTCAAAAGTACTTCATAATACGGATGTAATCCATTCTATTTTACAGGCTCCAAGAGGGTAAGAGCTGAGATGCCTCTGTTCAGTTGGCCTTGGGGAAAGTGACGTTTTGGCTGGCCTGTTGAGGGTAAGTGTTTTGACATACTCCACGGTTCAAGAAGTAAGATTTAAATCTAACCTCGAGCAATGGAAATCTCTCGCACAGCATGGGGGAAGCACAGAGGGCAAGCAGCCTTTGATTCAAACATCAGAGTTTCATTTCACAAACTATAAAACAAAGCAGTAACGTGCAGCATTACAAACGGTCGAATATCATTTCATGTTCAAGGTTCCGTTCACATCGAACTCCTGAACTTGAATAGAGATTTATTACGTTTAAAACCTGCGGGAAATGTGCTAAATTATGATGAGGTCTTCCAAGACAGGGAGTAAGATCAAGTGAGTAACTGTAGGAATGAAGGTCTGAACCTCTTCTGTTTGGTTAAAGTGTGCAATATGGGTCTTGTGGGAATGGGGCATAGCGGGGGAGGGCTGGAATTACAATGAGAAAGATGCAAAGAGCCAGGCAAAGATTAATGGAAATGTTTCAGGAAGGAGTTCACTCCGCAGTTTAGGAAATGAGATGTTACACTCACTGCACAATGCCTTACTGCCCATGCTTACTGAGGCAGGTGATGACATTTAAAAGGGAATCAGACACGATTGTGCACAAGAGTCATGGGAAAGGGCAGGGAACCCCAGAAGCAGAACAGAATCAGTGAGCGTGATTCTCTGGTACCCCAGCCCCATGTTTACCGGCGGTGGGAAGCAACGCAGCATTCGCTGGCAGCGAGATTCTCTGCTCCCAATGCTTGTCAATGGGGTTTCCCATTTAAACCAGCCCACGCAGCCAGGAAACCTGCGGGCAGGAGGCTGGAGCCGGCACGACCAGAGAATCCCGCCTCCAGCGAACGTCCGGATAATTCCGGTCAATAGCTCCATGCGATAGGTCAGAAAAGAAAATCCTCGCCCATAAATTCACACCCTCAATCCTCTTCCTCCAAACGTTCCCACTTTATCAACCCCCCCCCCCCCATCCTGCTTCACACAACCTTAGAATGGTTATACCGCAGAAGGAGGCTGTTCGCCCGCGCCGATACCAGCCCTCTGCAAGAATAATGCACCCAAAGCCACTCTCCAGCCTTTACCTGTGCCCCTGCAGATGTTTCCTTTTCAGATAATGATAGAACATAGAACATTACAGCACAGAACAGGCCCTTCGGCCCTCGATGTTGTGCCGAGCTTTGTCCGAAACCAAGATCAAGCTATCCCACTCCCTGTCATTGTGGTGTGCTCCATGTGCCTATCCAATAACCGCTTGAAAGTTCCTAAAGTGTCCGACTCCACTATCACAGCAGGCAGTGCATTTCACACCCTAACCACTCTCTGAGTAAAGAACCTACCTTGGACATCCCTCCTATATCTCCCACCTTGAATCTTATAGTTATGTCCCCTTGAAACAGCTACATCCATCCGAGGAAATAGTCTCTGAACGTCCACTCTATCTATCCCCCTCATTATCTTATAAACCTCTATTAAGTTGCCTCTCGGCCTCCTCTGCTCCAAAGAGAAAAGCTCCCTCAACCTTTCCTCATAAGACCTACCCTCCAAACCAGGCAGCATCCTGGTAAATCTCCTTTGCACCCTTTCCAATACTTCCACATCCTTTCTATAGTGAGGTGACCAGAACTGCACACAATATTCCAAATGTGGTCTCACCAGGGTCAAGTACAGTTGCAGCATAACTCCGCGGCTCTTAAACTCAAGCCTCCTGTTAATAAACGATAACACACTATAGGCTTTCTTCACAGCTCTATCGACTTGAGTGGCAACCTTCAGAGATCTGTGGACATGAACCCCAAGATCTCTCTGTTCCTCCACATTCCTCAGAACCCTGCCGTTGACCCTGTAATCCGCATTCAAATTTTTCCTACCAAAATTAATCACCTCGCCCTTATCAGGGTTAAACTCCATCTGCCATATTTCAGCCCAGCTCTGCATCCTATCAATGTCTCTTTGCAGCCTACAACAGCCCTCCACCTCATCCACTACTCCACCGATCTTGGTGTCATCAGCAAATTTACTGACCCACCCTTCAGCCCCCTCCTCCAAGTCATTGATAAAAATCACAAATAGCAGAGGACCCAGCACTGATCCCTGTGGTACACCGCCAGTAACTGGTCTCCAGTCTGAAAATTTTCCATCCACTACCGCCCTGTCTTCTATGTGATAACCAGTTACTTATCCAATTGGCCAAATTTCCCTCTCTCCCACACCTCCTTACTTTCTTCATGAGCCAACCATGGGGAACCTTATCAAACGCCTTACTAAAATCTATGTATACGACATCAACTGCTCTACCTTCATCTACACACTTAGTTACCTCCTCAAAGAATTCAATCAAATTTGTGAGGCAAGACTTAACCTTCACGAACCCATGTTGCTTATCCCGGATTAAGCTGCATCTTTCCAAATGGTCAGAAATCCTTTCCTTCAGGACCTTTTCCATTAACGTACCGACCACTGAAGTAAGACTAACCGGACTATAATTACCAGGGTCATTCCTATTCCCTTTCTTGAACAGAGGAACAACATTCACCACTCTCCAGTCCTCTGGCACTATCCCCGTGGACAGTGAGAACCCAAAGATCCAAGCCAAAGGCTCTGCAAACTCATCCCTTGCCTCCCAATGAATCCTAGGATATATCCCATCTGGTCCAGGGGGCTTGTCGACCCTAAGGTTTTTCAAAATTGCTAATACATCCTCCCTCAGAACGTCTACCTCCTCCAGCCTACCCAACTGTATCACACTCTCATCCTCAAAAACATGGCCCCTCGCCTTGGTGAACACTGAAGAAAAGTATTCATTCAACGGCTCTCCTATCTCTTCTGACTCCAATAACAAGTTCCCACTACTGTCCTTGACCGGCCCTAACCTCACCCTGGTCATTCTTTTATTTCTCACATAAGAGTAAAAAGCCTTGGGGTTTTCCTTGATCCGACCCGCCAAGGACTTCTCATGCCCCTTCCTAGCTCTCCTCAGCCCTTTTTTCAGCTCATTCCTTGCTACCTTGCAACCCTCAAGCGACCCAACTGAACCTTGTTTTCTCATCCTTACATACGCTTCCTTTTTCCTCTTGACAAGACATTCAACCTCTTTTGGGAACCGTGGTTCCCTCACACGGCCATTTCCTTCCTGCCTGACAGGGACATACCTATCAAGGTCACGCAGTATTTGTTCCTTGAACAAGCTCCACTTTTCATTTGTGCCTTTTCCTGACAGTTTCTGTTCCCATCTTATGCTCCCTAATTCTTGCCTAATCGCATCATAATAACCCGTCCCCCAATTATAAACCTTGCCCTGCCGTATGGCCCTATCCCTCTCCATTGCAATAGTGAAAGACACCGAATTGTGGTCACTATCTCCAAAGTGCTCTCCCACAAACAAATCTAACACTTGGCCCGGTTCATTACCCAGTATCAAATCCAATGTGCCCCCCCCCCCCCTCTTGTTGGCCTATCCACATATTGTGTCAGGAAACCCTCCTGAACACACTGTACAAAAACTACCCCATCCGAACTGTTTGACCTATAGAGGTTCCAATCAATATTTGGAAGGTTAAAGTCACCCATGACAACTACCCTGAGACCTCCACACCTATCCATAATCTGCTTTGCAATTTCTTTCTCCACATCTCTATTACTATTTGGGGGTCTATAGAAAACTCCTAACAACGTGACTGCTCCTTTCCTATTTCTAACTTCAGCCCATATTATCTCAGTAGGCAGATCCCCCTCGAACTGCCTTTCTGCAGCCGTTAAACTATCCTTGATTAACAATGCTACTCCTCCACCTCTTTTACCACCTTCTCTACTCTTACTGAAACATCTATATTCCAGAACCTCCAACAACCATTCCTGTCCCTGTTCTAACCATATCTCCGTAATGGCCACAACATCGTAGTCCCAAGTACCAATCCACACTCCAAGTTCACCTACCTTATTCCGGATGCTCCTTGCATTGAAGTAGACACACTTCAACCCACCTTCCTGTCTGCCGGTACACTCCTGCAACCTTGATACCCTCCTCAGTACCTCACTACTCTCAACACTGGCTTCTGGACTACAGCTCGTTTTCCCATCCCCCTGACAAATTAGTTTAAACCCCCCCCGAAGAGCCGTATCCCCTTTGGAAAGCCAGGGTCCCAGGTTCGAATCCCGGCTTGGGTCACTGTCTGTGCGGAGTCTGCACGGTCTCCCCGTATCTGCGTGGGTTTCCTCCGGGTGCTACGGTTTCCTCCCACAAGTCCCGAAAGACGTGCTGTTAGGTAATTTGGACAATCTGAATTCTCCCTCAGTGGACCCGAACAGGCACTGGAGTGTGGTGACTAGGGAATTTTCACAGTAACTTCATTACTCATGTTAATTGTTCATTGTTCATGTAAGCCTACTTGTGACAATAGATTATTATTATTATTATTATCGAATCGGCTCCACCACACTCCCAGGCACAGCATACATATCTTGACCACTCACTGTGGCTAAAAAGATTTTCTGGGACTTCCGGTGGTGGCCATGAGTAGGAGGTCACGTATTTGGTAGCTCCTGCTTGTGACGGACCTTTTGGACTTTTTCTCACGACTTTTTCGGAATTTTATTGGAAAAACCGGTGGCGGGTGAGACAATGAGGAGGAATCCCCCACCAATACATGGAGACGTGGACTAGAAGTGATCTTACAAGAAGAAATAGCCGAGCAAAGAAGGCACGTGCAGAACCTACAGCACAGGAAAACATGGCGGAGGTGCAGGATCCTGGCTTGGCGGCTCAGTGGTCAACGGTACAGTTGGTGAAATTCACCCAAGCAAGTTTCACCAAACAAAAGAAGGAAGGTTTAGACCCGATTAAGGCATAGATCGATCGGGTGGAACAGGGGCTAGAAGCCCACGGACTGGCAATCCAGAAGGTGGAGGAGAAGGTGGCCTAGCACGAGAACCACTAACCGTGCTGGAGGCGGAGGTAGGGCTGATGAGGGACCACCAGAAAAGGCTGCAGGAGAAGGTGGAGGACCTGGAGATTAGGTCCCGTAGACAGCACTTGAGGGTTGTCGGCCTCCCGGAGGGCAGAGAGGGATCGGACGCAAGGGCATATGTGGCGAGTATGCTTGAAAGGTTAATGGGTGACGGGGGATTTGCTCAACCCTTGGAAGTGGAAGAGCACATAGAGCACTTGCGAGGAAGCCACGTGTGAATGAGCCACCGAGAGCGATGGAGGTGCCTGTTCCTGGATAAGGAACAGATTTTGCGCTGGGCCAAGCAGGCACGGAGCTGCAAGTGGGAAAACAGCAAGCTGCGCATCTACCAGGAATTGGGTGCGGAACTGGCCAAAAGAAGAGCAGGATTTACTAGAGTAAAATTGGCCCTCTTCAAGAAGGGGGTGAAGTTTGGAATGCTACATCCGGCTCGTTTGTGGGTCACCCATGAGGGTCAGGAGCATTATTTTAGATCACCGGACGAGGCAATGGATTTTGTTAAAAATAAAAGACTGGCAGGTGAATGAGCGCCTGGCAAAAGGCGGGTTATACACCACCGATGGAGTGACAGGAAGATGGTAAATGGAGAAGGAGAGTGGGGAGGAGACAACAGTAGGAGGGGGAGGAGAGAGAGCGAGGGGGAACAAAGGGACAAGGGGGGAAGGGCTCTATGCTGGCTACAACAGGCCACACATGGCAACAAAAAACAAAATGGCACCGCAGACAGCCACTTTGGAGGGTCCCAAAAAGAGGGAAACCACAGAGTTCAGGGGCTCGTCCTCATGGGATACACATAGTTGGCGGGCATGTTGGGTGGCCCCTGGACAAAGGGAAACCCCGGGGTGCAGGGGCCCAGCCTCATAATGGCAACAGTGACCGCAGCCAATTTGGATGGCCCCCTAACAAAATTAAACCCCAGAGTACAGGGGCGCACCCATAAGGTAAATATGATTGATCCCGCGGTGGGGGACGGGACCGAAACGCCCCATTAGAATAGTTACCTGGAACGTCAGGGGATTCAACGGCCCAGTGAAAAGCTCCAGAGTCTTCACCCATCTGAAAAGTATGAAAGCCAACATAGTCGTCTATGGTGATATGCCTGTGACAGTTCTACATATAGTTAGCAATGCAACCTCCAACCAGCTGGTGGCAATAGAGATCCATCATGTGACTTAAGACATCTGCAGGTTGATAGTAAGTCATACAAGAAGATAGTTGCACTTAGAGTAGCTCCAGGAGAATTCATTGAATTAATTTAGTAGCCATTGTCTGTATTATAGTTTGTTAGTTATCTTTCCACGTGTTTGCTAATAAATCATCTTCATAGTTAAACAACTAGATATTCTGTGCACATTAATAAAGTGGTTATATCACAGAACACAACATGGTATCAGGAGTCCAGAACACTAAAAGATAACAATGGAAAAGTCAGAGGCTGAAGAACGAAAAGAGAAGATTTTTCCGCCGACCTGGCGAACTACGGCCATCTGCAACTCAATGCAACAAAAGACTTGAAGTTCGAGATGGAAGGTTTGAAGGCACTCCACCAGCTTCAAGTCTCAGGTAACATAGATAAAATTGTCATGTGTTCAAGCAGCACTTTTGACTCTAGGTTGCAACCCTTGGCCTGCACACATAGCCTGACGAGAGGCGCATTACATTGCTGCTCACAGTAGCAGGTCCTCAAGCATTAGAAATCTACAATACCTTTGCTTTCAACAGTGAAGAGGGAAGCAAGAGATGCCATGAGGCGATAAAGTACGTCGATCGGCATTGCTCTCCGAAGAAAAACAAAACATTTGAACGTTATATGTTTCGCACGTGTTCCACAAAAGCAGGTGAATCTTTTGATAGCTTTGTAAACAACTTGTGCCTGAAGGCACAGTCATGCAGTTTTAGTACTCTGAAGTCATCGATGATCCATGACCAGATAGTGTTTGGGATATCAAATGATAAAGTACGTGAGAGGTTATTACGGGAAGAAATCCTCAAATTAGAAAATACTATCAAGGGGGAAAAAACTGAAAAGTGACGTCACAGGAAAGCTCTGACCTGATTGGCTGGTAGGGAATCTGCACTAAATTTAAAAATTAAACAGTGTTAAACTAATTAAACATAATTAATTACTTAATCATAATTTAGAGGGGTATCTAAGCCAGAGACCGGAGGGTACTCTATTTAGCATTTACATTTATAGTAGAAATCTACTGCTAGGAAACCTATAGTTTTTTTAAAATTTCATTTATTAATTAGTTAACGCAATGTCAGTTAGAGGGGTGCAGTGCTCTGACTGTGAGAAATGGCAGGTCCGGGAGGCTTCCAGCGTCCCGGATGGCTACATCTGCAGAAAATGCACCCAACTGCGGCTCCTCACAGACCGCATGGATTGGTTGGAGCAGCAGTTGGATGCATTTAGGAGCATGCAGGTGGCGGACAGCGTCATAGATAACAGTTATAGTGATGTGGTCACACCCAAGGTGCATGCAGAGAGATGGGTGACTACCAGAAGGGGCAGGCAGTCAGTGCAGGAATCTTCTGTGGTTGTCCCCCTCTCGAACAGGTATACCATTTTGGATACTGTTGGGGGGAATAGCCTATCAGGGGAAAACAGCAGCAGCCAGAGCAGTGGCACCACGGCTGGCTCTGATGTTCAGCAGGGACCGTCAAAGCGCAGAAGAGAAATAGTCATAGGGGGCTCTATAGTCAGGGGCACAGATAGGCGCTTCTGTGGACATGAAAGAGACTCCAGGATGGTATGTTGCCTCCCTGGTGCAAGAGTCTAGGATGTCTCAGAACGAGTAGCAGGCATCGTGAAGGGGGAGGGCAAACAGGCAGAGATCGTGGCACATATTGGTACTAACGACATAGGTAGGAAGGGGCATAAGGTCCTGCAGCAGGAGTTCAGGGAGCTAGGCAGAAAGTTAAAAGACAGGACCTCTAGGGTTGTAATCTCGGGATTACTCCCTGTGCCACGTGCAAGTGAGGCTAGAAATAGGAAGATAGAGCAGCTAAACACGTCACTAAACAGCTGGTGTAGGAGGGAGGGTTTCAGTTATCTGGACCACTGGGAGTTCTTCCGGGGCAGGTGTGACCTGTATAAGAAGGACGGGTTGCATCTAAACTGGAGAGGCATAAATATCCTGGCCGTGAGGTTTGCTAGTGTCACACGGGAGGGTTTAAACTAGTATGGCAGGGATGTGGGTACCGGAGCAATAGGTCAGAAGGTGAAAAAATTGAGGGAGAACTAGGGAATAGGGACAGTGTGGCTCTGAGGAAGAGCAGACAGGGAGATGTTGCTGATGCAAGAAGTATAACAGGTAAGGCAGATGAACTTAGATCTTGGATTAGTACTTGGAACTATGATGTTGTTGCCACTCCAGAGACCTTGTTCAGGGAAGGACAGGATTGGCAGCTAAACATTCCAGAATTTAGATGTTTCAGGCGGGATAGAGGGGGATATAAAAGGGGTGGAGAAGTTGTGCTACTGGTTAGGGAGAATATCACAGCTGTACTGCAGGAGGACACCTCTGAGGGCAGCGAGGCTATATGGGTAGAGATCAGGAATAAGAAGGATGCAGTCACAATGTTGGGGGTTTACTACAGGCCTCCCAACAGCCAGCAGGAGATAGAGGAGCAAATAGGTAGACAGATTTTGGAAAGGAGTAAAAGGAACAGGGTTGTTGTGATGGGGGACTTCAACTTCGCCAATATTGACTGGGGCTCATTTAGTGCTAGGGGCTTGGATGGGGCAGAGTTTGTAAGGAGCATCCAGGAGGACTTCTCAAAACAATATGTAGATAGTCTAACTGGGGAAGGGACTGTACTGGACCTGGTATTGCGGAATGAGCCCAGCCGGGTGGTAGAATTTCAGTAGGGGAGCATTTTGGGAACAGTGACCACAATTCAGTAAGTTTTAAAGTGCTGGTGGACAAGGTCCTAGGGTGAATGTGCTAAATTGGGGGAAGACTAATTCTAACAATATTAGGCAGGAACTGATGAACCTAGATTGGGGGCGGATCTGACATCTGACATGTGGGAGGTTTCAAATGTCAGTTGAAAGGAATTCAGGACCAGCATATTCCTGTGAGGAAGAAGGATAAATATGGAAAATTTCGGGAACTTTGGATAACGAGAGATATTGTAGGCCTCATCAAGACAAAAAAGGAGGCATTTGTCAAGGCTAAAAGGCTGGGAACAGACGAAGCCTGTGTGGAATATAAGGAAAGTAGGAAGGAACTTAAGCCAGGAGTCAGGAGGGCTAAAAGGGGTCATTGGCAAATAGGGTTAAGGAAAATCGCAAGGCTTTTTACATGTGAATAAAAAGCAAGAGTGTAGCAAGGGAAAGAGTTGGCTCACTGAAGGACAGGGCAGGGAATCTATGTGTGGAGCCAGAGGAAATGGGCGAGGTACTAAATGAATACTTTGCATCAGTATTCACCAAAGCGAGGGAATTGGTGGATGTTGAGTCTGAAGAAGGGTGTGTAGATAGCCTGGGTCACATTGAGATCCAAAAAGAAGAGGTGTTGGGCGTCATGAAAAATATTAAGGTGGATAAGTCCCCAGGGCCTGAAGGGATCTACCCCAGAATACTGAACATAGAACATAGAACATACAGTGCAGAAGGAGGCCATTCGGCCCATCGAGTCTGCACCGGCCCACTTAAGCCCTCACTTCCACCCTATCCCTGCAACCCAACAACCCCTACTAACCTTTTTGGTCACTAAGGGCAATTTATCATGGTCAACCCACCTAACCTGCACGTCTTTGGACTGTTGGAGGAAACCGGAGCACCCGGAGGAAACCCACGCAGACACAGGGAGAATGTGCAGATTCCGCACAGACAGTGACCCAGCGGGGAATCGAACCTGGGACCCTGGCGCTGTGAAGGCACAGTGCTACAGTGCTTGCCTAAGGAGGCAAGAGAGAAAATTGCTGAGGCCTTGACAGAAAGCTTTGGATCCTCACTGTCTTCAGGTGATGTCCCGGAGGACTGGAGAATAGCCAATGTTGTTCCTTTGTTTAAGAAGGGTAGCAAGGATGATCCAGTGAACTACAGGCCGATGAGCCTTACGTCAGTGGTAGGGAATTTACCGGAGAGAATTCTTCGAGACAGGATCTACTCCCATTTGGAAGAAAGTGAACGTATTAGCGAGAGGCAGCACGGTTTTGTGAATGGGAGGTCGTGTCTCACTAACTTGATAGAGTTTTTCGAGGAGGTCATAAAGATGATTGATGCAGGTAGGGCAGTGGATGTTGTCTATATGGACTTCAGTAAGGCCTTTGACAAAGTCCCTCATGGCAGACTAGTACAAAATGTGAAGTCACACGGTATCAGAGGTGAGCTGGCAAGATGGATACAGAACTGGCTAGGTCATAGAAGGCAGAGAGTAGCAATGGAAGGGTGCTTTTCTGAATGGAGGGTTAGGGTTGTGACTAGTGGTGTTCCGCAGGGATCAGTGCTGGGACCTTTGCTGTTCGTAGTATATATAAATGATTTGGAGGGAAATGTAACTGGTCTGATTAGTAAGTTTGCGGACGACACAAAGGTTGGTGGAATTGCGGATAACGATGAGGACTGTCAGAGGATACAGCAGGATTTAGATCATTTGGAGACTTGGGCGGAGAGATGGCAGATGGAGTTTAATCCGGACAAATGTGAAGTAATGCATTTTGGAAGGTCTAATGCAGGGAGGGACTACACAGTGAATGTTAGAACCCTCAAGAGTATTGAAAGTCAGAGAGATCTATGTGTACAGGTCCACAGGTCACTGAAAGGGGCAACACAGGTGGAGAAGGTAGTCAAGAAGGCATACGGCATGCTTGCCTTCATTGGCCGGGGCATTGAGTATAAGAATAGGCAAGTCATGTTGCAGCTGTATAGAACCTTAGTTAGGCCACACTTGGAGTACAGTGTTCAATTCTGGTCGCCACACTACCAGAAGGAAGTGGAGGCTTTCGAGAGGGTGCAGAAGAGATTTACCAGGATGTTGCCTGGTAAGGAGGGCATTAGCTATGTGTTCAGCATCACTGGAATTGTCCATCTGTTTTCGATGGTATCAGCTTCATCAGCACTATTGTCACAACTGGTAAGTGAGACTTCTTCACTTTTCATAAACTCGGTTTGTTCTCAGTGGAACGATGGAGGTTGAGGGGAAACCTGATAGAGGTCTACAAAATTATGAGGGGCATTGACAGAGTGAATAGTCAGAGACTTTTTCCCAGGGTAGAGGGGTCAATTACTAGGGGTCCTAGGTTTAAGGTGCAAGGGGCAAGGTTTAGAGGCGATGTACGAGGCAAGTTTTTTACGCAGAGGGTAGTGGGTGCCTGGAACTCGCTGCCGGAGGAGGTGGTAGAAGCAGGGATGATAGTGACGTTTAAGGGACATCTTGACAAATACATGAATGGGATGGGACTAGTGTGATACGGAGCCCGGTAATGTAGAAGATTTTAAGTTTAGACGGGCAGTATGGTCGGCGCAGGCTTGGAGGGCCAAAGGGCTTGTTCCTGTGCTGTACTTTTCTTTGTTCTTTGTTCTTTGTTCTAAGATCTGTCATGCAAGTGAGCTGGCTGAACAGCAAATCAGTACGCTCAACCTAAAAACCTTTGGCACCAATCTAGAAGAAGACGTTAGCGCCATCAGCACTGTGACGCAGTTCAATAAAAACGTGGTCTCAGTGCGGGCAGCCATTTTAAGCAGTCGACCAAGTCTGCCATCTTATGCCTGTGATAGAACAAAGAACAAAGAAATGTACAGCACAGGAACAGGCCCTTCGGCCCTCCAAGCCCGTGCCGACCATGCTGCCCGACTAACCTACAATCTTCTACACTTCCTGGGTCCGTATCCCTCTATTCCCATCCTATTCATGTATTTGTCAAGATGCCCCTTAAATGTCACTATCGTCCCTGCTTCCACCACCTCCTCCGGTAGTGAGTTCCAGGCACCCACTACCCTCTGCGTCAATAACTTGCCTCGTACATCTACTCTAAATCTTGCCCCTCTCACCTTAAACCTATGCCCCCTAGTAATTGACCCCTCTACCCTGGGGAAAAGCCTCTGACTATCCACTCTGTCTATGCCCCTCATAATTTTGTAGACCTCTATCAGGTCTCCCCTTAACTCCCCTTAATCCTACCAACTGTCCTGGCTTGATGTAATTCACACCTCTTTAACCTGGGGTTACCCCATCTCTGGATCTGTAAAGATTTAATCACCTGCTAATGGTCGCATTCCAAGCATTGTTTGGCATCTTTGAATTTGTCGATATATGTGTTTCTGGAACATACCTCTTCATTCACCTGAGGAAGGAGCAGCGCTCCGAAAGCTAGTGACATCGAAACAAACCTGTTGGACTTTAACCTGGTGTTGTAAGACTTCGTACTGTGCTCACCCCAGTCCAACGCCGGCATCTCCACATCAGGTCTCCCCTCAACCTCCTTCGTTCCAGTGAGAACAAACCGAGTTTATTCAACCGCTCCTCATAGCTAATGCCCTCCATACCAGGCAACATTCTGGTAAATCTCTTCTGCACCCTCTCTAAAGCCTGTGTGGCCTAACTAAGGTTCTATACAGCTGCAACATGACTTGCCAATTCTTATACTCAATGCCCCGGCCAATGAGGGCAAGCATGCCGGATGCCTTCTTGACTACCTTCTCCACCTTTGTTGCCACTTTCAATGACCTGTGGACCTGTACTCCTAGATCTCTTTGACTTTCAATACTCTTGAGGGTTCTACCATGCACTGTATATTCCCTACCTGCACTAGACCTTCCAAAATGCATTACCTCACATTTGTCCGGATTAAACTCCATTTGCCATCTCTCCGCCCAAGTCTCCAAACAATCTAAATCCTGCTGTATCCTCTGACAGTCCTCATCGCAGTCCGCAATTCCACCAACCTTTGTGTCGTCTGCAAACTTACTAATCAGACCAGTTACATTTTCCTCCAAATCATTTATATATACTACAAAGAGCAAAGGTCCCAGCACTAATCCCTGTGGAACACCACTGGTCACAGCCCTCCAATTAGAAAAGCATCCTTACATTGCTACTCTCTGCCTTCTATGACCTAGCCAGTTCTGTATCCACCTTGCCAGCTCACCCCTGATCCCGTGTGACTTCACCTTTTGTACTAGTCTACCATGAGGGACCTTGTCAAAGGCCGTACTGAAGTCCATATAGACAACATCCACTGCCCTACCTGCATCAATCATCTTAGTGACCTCCTCGAAAAACTCTATCAAGTTAGTGAGACACGACCTCCCCTTCACAAAACCATGCTGCCTCTCACTAATACGTCCATTTGCTTACAAATGGGAGTAGATCCTGTCTCGAAGAATTCTCTCCAGTAATTTCCCAACCACTGAAGTAAGGCTCACCGGCCTGTAGTTCCCTGGATTATCCTTGCTACCCTTCTTAAACAGAGGAACAACATTGGCTATTCTCCAGTCCTCCGGGACATCACCTGAAGACAGTGAGGATCCAAAGATTTCTGTCAAGGCATCAGCAATTTCCTCTCCAGCCTCCTTCAGTATTCTGGGGTAGATCCCATCAGGCCCTGGGGACTTATCTACCTTAATATTTTTTAAGACACCCAACACCTCTTCTTTTTGGATCTCAATGTGACCCAGGCTATCGACACACCCTTCTCCAGACTCAACATCTACCAATTTCTTCTCTTTGGTGAATACTGATGCAAAGTATTCATTTAGTACCTCGCCCATTTCCTCTGGCTCCACACATAGATTCCCTTGCCTATCCTTCAGTGGGCCAACCCTTTCCCTGGCTACCCTCTTGCTTTTTATGTACGTGTAAAAAGCCTTGGGATTTTCCTTAACCCTATTTACCAATGACTTTTCGTGACCCCTTCTAGCCCTCCTGACTCCTTGCTTAAGTTCCTTCCTACTTTCCTTATATTCCACGCAGGTTTCATCTGTTCCCAGCCTTTTAGCCCTGACAAATGCCTCCTTTTTCTTTTTGACAAGGCCTACAATATCTCTCGTTATCCAAGGTTCCTGAAAATTGCCGTATTTATCCTTCTTCCTCACAGGAACATGCCGGTCCCGAATTCCTTTCAACTGACACTTGAAAGCCTCCCACATGTCAGATGTTGATTTGCCCTCAAACATCCGCCCCCAATCTATGTTCTTCTGTTCCCGCCTAATATTGTTATAATTAGCCTTCCCCCAATTTAGCACATTCATCCTAGGACCACTCTTATCCTTGTCCACCAGTACTTTAAAACTTACTGAATTGTGGTCACTGTTACCGAAATGCTCCCCTACTGAAACATCTACCACCTGGCCGGGCTCATTCCCCAATACCAGGTCCAGTACCGCCCCTTCCCTAGTTGGACTGTCTACATAAGAAGCCCTCCTGGATGCTCCTTACAAACTCCGCCCCGTCTAAGCCCCTGGCACTAAGTGAGTCCCAGTAAATATTGGGGAAGTTGAAGTCTCCCATCACCACAACCCTGTTGTTTTTACTCTTTTCCAAAATCTGTCTACCTATCTGCTCCTCTATCTCCCGCTGGCTGTTGGGAGGCCTGTAGTAAACCCCCAACATTGTGACTGCACCCTTCTTATTCCTGATCTCTACCCATATAGCCTCACTGCCCTCTGAGGTGTCCTCCCGCAGTACAGCTGTGATATTCTCCCGAACCAGTAGCGCAACTCCGCCTCCCCTTTTACATCCCCCTCTATCTCGCCTGAAACATCTAAATCCTGGAACATTTAGCTGCCAATCCTGCCCTTCCCTCAACCAGGTCTCTGTAATGGCAACAACATCATAGTTCCAAGTACTAATCCAAGCTCTAAGTTCATCTGCCTTACCCGTAATACTTCTTGCATTAAAACATATGCACTTCAGACCACCAGACCCGCTGTGTTCAGCAACTTCTCCCTGTCTGCTCTGCCTCAGAGCCCCACTGTCCCTATTCCCTAGTTCTCCCTCAATGCTCTCACCTTCTGACCTATTGCTCCCGTGCCCACCCCCCTGCCATACTAGTTTATACCCTCCCGTGTGACACTAGCAAACCTCGCGGCTAGGATATTTATGACTCTCCGGTTTAGATGCAACCCGTCCTTCTTATATAGGTCACACCTGCCCCGGAAGAGCTCCCAGTGGTCCAGATAACAGAAACCCTCCCTCCTACACCAGCTGTTTAGCCACGTGTTTAGCTGCTCTATCTTCCTATTTCTAGCCTCACTGGCACATGGCACAGGGAGTAATCCCGAGATTACAACCCTCGAGGTCATGTCTTTTAACTTTCTGCCTAGCTCCCTGAACTCCTGCTGCAGGACCTCATGCCCCTTCCTGCCTATGTCGTTAGTACCAATATGTACAACGACCTCTGCCTGTTTGCCCTCCCCCTTCAGGATGCCCTCTACCCGTTCGGAGACATCCTGGACCCTGGCACCAGGGAGGCAACATACCATCCTGGAGTCTCTTTCATGTCCACAGAAACGCCTATCTGTGCCCCTGACTATAGAGTCCCCTATTACTATTGCTCTTCTGCGCTTTGACCCTCCCTTCAGAACATCAGAGCCAGCCGTGGTGCCACTGCTCTGGCTGTTGCTGTTTTCCCCTGATAGGCTATCCCCCCCGACAGTATCCAAAGGGGTATACCTGTTCAAGAGGGGGACAACCACAGGGGATTCCTGCACTGACTGCCTGCCCTTTCTGGTGGTCACCCATTTCTCTGCCTGCACCTTGGGTGTGACCACATTTACATAACTGCGATCTATGATGCTTTCCGCCACCTGCATGCTCCTAAGTGCATCCAATTGCTGCTCCAACCGAACCATGCGGTCTGTGAGGAGCTCCAGTTGGGTGCACTTTCTGCAGATGAAGCCATCCGGGACGCTGGAAGCCTCCCGGACCTGCCACATCTCACAGTCAGAGCACTGCACCCCTCTAACTGACATTGCGTCAATTAATTTAAAAAAAATTTTAAAATATATATATTTTTAAATTTCAAAGTTACTGCTAACTATCTGTTTCCTACCACTAGATTTCTAATAGAAATGCAAAAGCTAAATATAGTACTCTCCGATCCCTGGCTTAGATACCCCTCTAAATTATAATTAAGTAATTATGTTTAATTAGTTACCAATGCTTAATTTTTTAAATTTAATTAGATTCCCAACCAGCCACTCAGGTCACAGCTTTTCTGTGATGTCACTTCAGTTTCCCCCCCACACACACAATTTGAAAAAGGTATAAAAGTAAAAATGAGTAAAAATCACTTACTTACCTTCTTACCTTCTGAGTGTCTTAGATGTTCTCAGGTTCTCTCCCTGACAGTGACTGCCACTCCACCTCCAAACCTTGACCTGCACAATGCTAATAATATAATATAATAATAATATAATATGGCACTTACCTCACACCAATGGGTCTTATTATTAGGTTAGAGGAGGAGGGCGGGTGGGAGACACTACACGTGTAGTGTCTCGGGTTTCCTCTCCACCAGAATTTATTGGTTTGGGGGGGGGGGGGGGGGGGGGGCGGGTCTTCCCAGAAGTCCGCGGGTCGAAAAAAATAAAACAGAGAGGAAGTGTTTTTTTTAAAAGGATACACTTACCTCCCAGAAATCACTTGCGCACCGCTCCCGCTGAAATCGACTGGCCTGCTCCTGTGAAGGTAAGTGTTTTAAAAGGATACACTTACTTCCCTGAAATCACTTGCGCACCGCTCCCGCTGAAATCGACTGGCCTGCTCCTGTGAAGGTAAGAGATTTTAAAGGATACACTTAACTCCCAGAAATCACTTGCGCACCGTTCCCGCTGAAATCGACTGGCCTGCTCCTGTGAAGGTAAGTGTTTTTAAAGGATACACTTACCTCCCTGAAATCACTTGCGCACCGCTCCCGCTGAAACCCCGCAGCAATCATTATGGGCATGGCAATGTCCAGCATTTGGGAAAGTATGTTCCAAGTGTGGCCTAACAAATCATTTTGCGAAGCAATGTTTTTCATGTCCTACAGTGAACCAAACAGAGTCAATCAACGCAGTTGATGAGATGCCCTTTCATTGATTTGATTTCAACCAAGGACACGATGAGTCCGATTATGAAAAGTGAAGAAGTCTTATTGACCAGTTGTGACAATAGTGCTGATGAAGCTGATACCATCAAAGAACAAAGAACAAAGAAATGTACAGCACAGGAACAGGCCCTTCGGCCCTCTAAGCCTGTGCCGACCATGCTGCCCGACTAAACTACAATCTTCTACACTTCCTGGGTCCGTATCTCTCTATTCCCATCCTATTCATGTATCTGTCAAGATGCCCCTTAAATGTCACTATCGTCCCTGCTTCCACCACCTCCCCAGCCAGCGACTTCCAGGCACCCACTACCCTCTGCGTAAAAAACTTGCCTCGTACATCTACTCTAAACCTTGCCCCTCTCACCTTAAACCTATGCCCCCTAGTAATTCACCCCTCTACCATGGGGAAAAGCCTCTGACTATCCACTCTGTCTATGCCCCTCATAATTTTGTAGACCTCTATCAGGTCGCCCCTCAACCTCCATCGTTCCAGTGAGAACAAACCGAGTTTATTCAACCGCTCCTCATAGCTAATGCCCTCCATACCAGGCAACATTCTGGTCAATCTCTTCTGCACCCTCTCTAAAGCCTCCACATCCTTCTGGTAGTGTGGCGACCAGAATTGAACACTATACTCCAAGTGTGGCCTAACTAAGGTTCTATACAGCTGCAACATGACTTGCTAATTTTTATACTCAATGCCCCGGCCAATGAAGGCAAGCATGCCGTATGCCCTCTTGACTACCTTCTCCACCTGTGTTGCCCCTTTCAGTGACCTGTGGACCTGTACCCCTAGATCTCTCTGACTTTCAATACTCTTGAGGGTTCTACCATTCACTGTATATTCCCTACCTGCATTAGACCTTCCAAAATACATTACCTCACACTTGTCCGGATTAAACTCCATCTGCCATCTCTCCGCCCAAGTCTCCAAACAATCTAAATCCTGCTGCATCCTCTGACAGTCCTCATCACTATCGTCTGCAAACTTACTAATCAGACCAGTTACATTTTCCTCCAAATCATTTATATATACTACAAACAGCAAAGGTCCCAGCACTGATCCCTGTGGAACACCACTGGTCACAGCCCTCCAATTAGAAAAGCATCCATCCATTGCTACTCCCTGCCTTCTATGACCTAGCCAGTTCTGTATCCACCTTGCCAGCTCACCCCTGATCCCGTGTGACTTCACCTTTTGTACTAGTCTACCATGAGGGACCTTGTCAAAGGCCTTACTGAAGTCCATATAGACAACATCCACTGCCCTACCTGCATCAATCATCTTTGTGACCTCCTCGAAAAACTCTATCAAGTTAGTGAGACACGACCTCCCATTCACAAAACCATGCTGCCTCTCGCTAATACGTTCACTTTCTTCCAAATGGGAGTAGATCATGTCTCGAAGAATTCTCTCCAGTAATTTCCCTATCACTGAAGTAAGGCTCACCGGCCTGTAGTTCCCTGGATTATCCTTGCTACCCTTCTTAAACAGAGGAACAACATTGGCTATTCTCCATTCCTCCGGGACATCACCTGAAGACAGTGAGGATCCAAAGATTTCTGTCAAGGCCTCAGCAATTTCCTCTCCAGCCTCCTTCAGTATTCTGGGGTAGATCCCATCAGGCCCTGGGGACTTATCTACCTTAATATTTTTTAAGACACCCAACACCTCTTCTTTTTGGATCTCAATGTGACCCAGGCTATCTACACACTCTTCTCCAGACTCATCATCTACCAATTCCTTCTCTTTGGTGAATACTGATGCAAAGTATTCATTTAGTACCTCGCCCATTTCCTCTGGCTCCACACATAGATTCCCTTGCCTATCCTTCAGTGGGCCAACCCTTTCCCTGGCTACCCTCTTGCTTTTTATGTACGTGTAAAAAGCCTTGGGATTTTCCTTAACCCTATTTGCCAATGACTTTTCGTGACCCCTTCTAGCCCTCCTGACTCCTTGCTTACGTTCCTTCCTACTTTCCTTATATTCCACACAGGCTTCGTCTGTTCCCAGCCTTTTAGCCCTGACAAATGTCTCCTTTTTCTTTTTGACAAGGCCTACAATACCTCTCGTTATCCAAGGTTCCCGAAAATTGCCGTACTTATCCTTCTTCCTCACAGGAACATGCCGGTCCTGAATTCCTTTCAGCTGACAATTGAAAGCCTCCCACATGTCAGATGTTGATTTGCCCTCAAATATCCGCCCCCAATCTATATTCTTCAGTTCCCTAATATTGTTATAATTAGCCTTCCCCCAATTTAGCACATTCATCCTAGGACCACTCTTATCCTTGTCCACGAGCACTTTAAAACTTACTGAATTGTGGTCACTGTTCCCGAAATGCTCCCCTACTGAAACTTCTACCACCTGGCTGGGCTCATTCCCCAATACCAGGTCCAGTACCGCCCCTTCCCTAGTTGGACTGTCTACATATTGTTCTAAGAAGCCCTCCTGGATGCTCCTTACAAACTCCGCCCCGTCTAAGCCCCTGGCACTAAGTGAGTCCCAGTCAATATTGGGGAAGTTGAAGTCTCCCATCACCACAACCCTGTTGTTTTTACTCTTTTCCAAAATCTGTCTACCTATCTGCTCCTCTATCTCCCGCTGGCTGTTGGGAGGCCTGTAGTAAACCCCCAACATTGTGACTGCACCCTTCTTATTCCTGATCTCCACCCATATAGCCTCACTGCCCTCTGAGGTGTCCTCCCGCAGTACAGCTGTGATATTTTCCCGAACCAGTAGCGCAACTCCGCCACCCCTTTTACATCCCCCTCTATCCCGCCTGAAACATCTAAATCCTGGAACATTTAGCTGCCAATCCTGCCCTTCCCTCAACCAGGTCTCTGTAATGGCAACAACATCATAGTTCCAAGTACTAATCCAAGCTCTAAGTTCATCTGCCTTACCCGTAATACTTCTTGCATTAAAACATATGCACTTCAGGCCACCAGACCCGCTGTGTTCAGCAACTTCTCCCTGTCTGCTCTGCCTCAGAGCCCCACTGTCCCTATTCCCTAGTTCTCCCTCAATGCTCTCACCTTCTGACCTATTGCTCCCGTGCCCACCCCCCTGCCATACTAGTTTATACCCTCCCGTGTGACACTAGCAAACCTCGCGGACAGGATATTTATGCCTCTCCAGTTCAGATGCAACCCGTCTTTCCTATATAGGTCACACCTGCCCCGGAAGAGCTCCCAGTGGTCCAGATAACGGAAACCCTCCCTCCTACACCAGCTGTTTAGCCACGTGTTTAGCTGCTCTATCTTCCTATTTCTAGCCTCACTGGCACATGGCACAGGGAGTAATCCCGAGATTACAACCCTAGAGGTCCTGTCTTTTAACTTTCTGCCTAGCTCCCTGAACTCCTGCTGCAGGACCTCATGTCCCTTCCTGCCTATGTCGTTAGTACCAATATGTACAACGACCTCTGCCTGTTTGCCCTCCCCCTTCAGGATGCCCTCTACCCGTTCGGAGACATCCTGGACCCTGGCACCAGGGAGGCAACATACCATCCTGGAGTCTCTTTCACGTTCACAGAAGCGCCTATCTGTGCCCCTGACTATAGAATCCCCTATGACTATTTCTCTTCTGCGCTTTGACCCTCCCTTCAGAACATCAGAGCCAGCCGTGGTGCCACTGCTCTGGCTGCTGCTGTTTTCCCCTGATAGGCTATCCCCCCCGACAGTATCCAAAGGGGTATACCTGTTTGAGAGGGGGACAACCTCAGGGGATTCCTGCACTGACAGCCTGGCCTTTCTGGTGGTCACCCATTTCTCTGCCTGCACCTTGGGTGTGACCACATTTATATAACTGCGATCTATGACGCTTTCCGCCACCTGCATGCTCCTAAGTGCATCCAATTGCTGCTCCAACCGAACCATGCGGTCTGTGAGGAGCTCCAGTTGGGTGCACTTTCTGCAGATGAAGTCATCCGGGACGCTGAAAGCCTCCCGGACCTGCCACATCTCACAGTCAGAGCACTGCACCCCTCTAACTGTCATTGCGTCAATTAATTAGTAAATTAAAATTAAAAGTAAAAATATATATATATTTTTTTTTTTAAGTTACCGTTAACTATCTGTTTCCTAGCACTAGATTTCTAATATAAATGTAAAAGCTAAATATAGTACTCTCCGATCTCTGGCTTAGATACCCCTCTAAATTATAATTAAGTAATTATGTTTAATTAGTTACCAATGCTTAATTTTTTTAATTTAGTGTAGATTCCCAACCAGCCACTCAGGTCACAGCTTTTCTGTGATGTCACTTCAGTTTCCCCCCCACACACACAATTTGAAAAAGGTATAAAAGTAAAAATGAGTAAAAATCACTTACTTACCTTCTTACCTTCTGAGGGTCTGAGATGTTCTCCTCCCCCGAACGGCTCCCAAAACTAGGCCGCGATCTTTTTAAATCTCCGCTCCGACTCGCAGCTCCTGCTCTTTTTAAATCTCCGCTCCGACTCGCAGCTCCTGCTCTTTTTAAATCTCTGCTCCGACTCGCAGCTCCCGCGCTTTTTAAATCTCCCGCGCTTTTTAAATCTCCCGGCTCTCTCTCCTCTCGCGCTGTTTTCACTGTCCCGGCTCTCTCTCCTCTCGCTCTGTTTTCAATGTCCCGGCTCTCTCTCCTCTCGCGCTGTTTTCACTGTCCCGGCACTCTCTCCTCTCGCGCTGTTTTCAATGTTCCGGCTCTCTCTCCTCTCGCGCTGTATTCACTGTCCTGGCTCTCTCTCCTCCCGCGCTGTTTTCACTGTGCCGGCTGTCTCTCCTCTCCCGCTGTTTTCACTGTCCCGGCTCTCTCTCCTCTCGCGCTGTTTTCAATGTCCCGGCTCTCTCTCCTCCCGCGCTGTTTTCAATGTCCCGGCTCTCTCTCCTCCCGCGCTGTTTTCACTGTCCCGGCTCTCTCTCCTCTCGCGCTGTTTTCAATGTCCCGGCTCTCTCTCCTCCCGCGCTGTTTTCAATGTCCCGGCTCTCTCTCCTCCCGCGCTGTTTTCACTGTCCCGGCTCTCTCTCCTCCCGCGCTGTTTTCACTGTCCCGGCTCTCTCTCCTCCCGCGCTGTTTTCAATCCAAAACAGATGGACAATTCCAGTGATGCTGAACACATTGATAAAATGCAAGCTCGACAAGGGAGTGAGGGCCAACCTCCTCAGTCTGTCCGATTTGCAAGGGCTGCGGGTTAAACTGAAAGTTGTCAATCAAATGAGACTACTGATGGACTACAGTGGGAATGAGATTGAGACGCTGGGTGCAAGTGAACTCAAAGCATGGTACACAACAGAAGTCACATCATACCATTCTCCATTGTGGACACAGAAGACGAGTCCATCATAGGCGCGGACGCATGTGAGGCCCTGAACCTAGTTGAGTGGCTGTACATTCCAGGCAGCGCGGCGATGGAAGATCGTTGTGACTGGCAATGAGAAATAATGACGCAGTTATCCGGATGAGATACAAGCAAAAGTCAAAGTGGAGGAAGATAAACCAGATGTAAAGATGGAGGAGCCAAAGGGAATTCTAGAATTCTGGTAGTCAGTCTTCAAAATTGTGGATTAGTTCAGTGGCATGATACAGGAGCATGATGAGTATCTACAAGATGTGAACGTTAAATGTTCAGAGCTTGAACAGCCAACAAGCTTCACTCTGGAGTTTACATTTCAGCCAAATGAATATTTCACAAACGAGGTAGTCATGAAAGCATACCAGATGGAATCCCGGCTGTTGTGTTATGTAATCTGGAATAACACAAGCTGCCACTTGATGCAGTTTTGAGTAAAAGATGCTCCAGACTTTGAAGTGAGTTCAATGTGTTTCATTGAACTATTAGCACCGTTCTCAATGAGTTCGACTCTCTGCTAATCTAAATGTAGTAACTCAGTCTAACTGAACCAGCCTTGATCTAAGCCACGTGCTGGGGTGTGATGCTGAGGATACACCCTGTCTCACTCTGTAGATGTTGGTCTGTGGAAAGAGGCGGGGTGTGAGTGCCTCATTCCTTTTATAGTGAGATACCACCCCTGAGTGTCCTGACTGCTCATTGGTCATGTACTATTCTATGTGTTCATTAGCTGCATGTTTGCATATCATGACACCGGCCTGACGAGTTTGACTTTTTATTCTTTGACGAACCAGAAATCACAGGATGCACAGGGTGCCAGATCGACTGGAAGAAAGGAAAATATGTCACACTGAAAATCATTAAAACGAAGCAGAAACATAAGGGTCAGGATCCTCGTGAAACAGTTACGAAAACTGTACCAAATGACTCTTTCTTCAATTTCTTCAGTCCTCCTGAAGTTCCAGAGCAGGGAGAGCTGGATGAAGGTTCTGCAGCAAGACTCGCTGCTGACTTTGAAATTGGTACCTCTTTTGTGAACACATAATTCCCTGTGCAATGTTCTACTTTCCAGGAGAAGCCATTGCGGGTGATACTGACTCCGAGGACGTTTACGACAGTGATATTTACAAAGACCGTGATTACAATGAGGTAGTGGAGACTCAGGTGGTGAACTAATGAAGATGACTATGAAACTCTGGAGGGAGTGACGAGGTGATCACAAGGGATGCCCAGTCTGCACAGCAAACCGAAAAGTGTGAAAGCTCAAAGATGGCATGTGCAGAGGCTGAAAGTGAGATTGCAGTAGCAGACACATCAGATGACAGCAACGCAACTGCGAACAGACTGATAACTGAAGAAATAACCCCCATTTTGGAGAAACTGGCTCCAGAGGAAGATGAAGACAAATCTCATGCACACAAAATGGTTCCTGCAGATTACTCCCCAATACTCAAGGCCACTCCACCGAGAACATGCTAGAAGATGCATCTGCGTGCAGTTCTACAATGAAAGCTGAAACATATTGATGCACGATCAATTACACTCAAGACAAAGTGATTCCATAACTGAAGGCTTTAATCTGCTAGAACTCTTTCCCAGCAGCTTCGATACAGAAAGTGAAGGCTGCTGGGAAGGTACCGGTTCTTATACTCCACCTCTCAGCCAATGGTAGACTCCTGGGTCCAAACAATGGTCATCCATCTCTTAGGTACCGCAATACCTGGTACTACCACATTCACCCCCTGTTACAAAAAGAGCCCGGCGGAGGTGGTGGCCAGCGTTAATAGTCGCCTTTTGCATGGTATGACCAGGTATGGAGGTACCATGATAGCGAGGGTATTTACAAAGTGTTCATAGTGCAGAAATCAGTCGATCGGGTGGCCTGGTCGTCCTTCTGGAGCGTCTGGGCCTCGGCGATGATTCTGATGGGGGTCCCGGCGGTTGCGACTCCGAGAGCGTGATGTCGTCCTCCCTGGCAGCTTCGTCATCCCTAGGCGGCGCTGTTGGGGCAAAAAGGTTGACAGGGGGGGAAAGCGCCTGTAGGGGGCGTCGGTGTGTGGTCGGGCCTAGACAGGAGCGGCAGGACTACTGACTCTCCAGTGAGGTGCTGTGGGGAGGGTGGGGGTGGGGGCAATGGTTCGGGTGCGCGTGGGGATCCGACGGGCGCCAGGTCCCAAAGGGAGACTGTGCCCTGCCGGCCGTCAGGGAACGCTACGTAGGCGTACTGGGGGTTGGCGTGCAGCAGGTGGACCCTCTCAACCAACGGGTCTGACTTTTGCGCCCTCACATGTTTCCGAAGCAGGATGGGTCCGGGTGTCGCTAGCCAGGTTGGGAGCGAGGTCACGGAGGAGGACTTCCTGGAGAAAACAAGGAGACGTTCGTGAGGTGTCTGGTTTGTGGTAGTACAGAGCAGCGACCGGATGGCGTGGAGGGCCACCTGGCGGACCTCTTGCCAGCGGGAGACCGGGAGATTCCTGGACCGTAGGGCCAGTAGAACGGTCTTCCAGACCGTTCCGTTCTCCATCTCTACCTGCCGTTTCCCCGGGGGTTGTAACTTGTCTTCCTGCTCGAGGCGATGCCCTTGCTGAGCAGTTCGTCGCTCATAAAGGAGGACCCCCTATCACTGTGTGTGTACGTGGGGAAACCGAACAATGTAAAGATACCCTGGAGTGCCTTGATGACGGTGGTTGTGGTCATGTCTGGGCAGGGGATGGCGAATGGGAACCGGGAGGATTCGTCAATCACGTTCAGGAAGTACGTGTTGAGGTCGGTGGAGGGGAGGGGGCCTTTGAAGTCCATGCTGAGGCGTTCAAAGGGACGGGAAGCCTTTATCAGTTGCGCCCTCTCTGGCCGGTAGAAGTGCGGTTTGCACTCCGCACAGATTTGGCAGTCTCTGGTGACGGTCCTGACCTCCTCGATGGAGTAGGGCAGGTTGCGGGCCTTGATAAAATGGAAAAAGCGAGTGACCCCCGGGTGGCAGAGGTCCTCGTGAGGGATCGGAGGCGGTCCACTTGTGCGGTGGCACATGTCCCACGGGACAGGGCATCAGGAGGCTCGTTTAGGTTCCCCGACGGTACAAGATCTCGTAGTTGAAGGTGGAGAGTTCTATCCTCCACCGCATGATCTTGTCATTCTTAATCTTGCCCCACTGTGCATTATCGAACATGAAGGCAACCGACCGTTGGTCCGTGAGGAGAGTGAATCTCCTGCCGGCCAGATAATGCCTCCAGTGTCGCACAGCTTCTACTATGGCCTGGGCCTCCTTTTCGACCGAGGAGTGGCGAATTTTGGAAGCATGGAGGGTACAGGTGAAGAAAGCCACAGGCCTGCCTGCTTGATTTAGGGTGGCCGCCAGAGCTACGTCGGACGCATCGCTCTCGACCTGGAAGGGGAGGGACTCGTCGATGGCACGCATCGTGACCTTAGCAATGTCTGCTTTGATGCGGCTGAAGGCCTGGTGGGCCTCCGTCGACAGGGAGAAGGTTGTGGACCTGATCAGGGGTCGGGCTTTGTCTGCGTAATTAGGGACCCATTGTGCATAATAGCTGAAGAACCCGAGGCAGCGCTTCAGGGCCTTGGGGCAGTGAGGGAGGCGGGACTCCATAAGGGGGCGCATGCACTCAGGGTTGGGGCCTATGACTCCACTTCGCACTACGTAGCCTAGAATGGCTAGACGGTCGGTGCTAAACCCGCATTTATCCTTATTGTATGTCAGATTAAGGATTTTCGCGGTATGGAGGAATTTGCGGAGGTTGGTGTCGTGGTCCTGCTGGTCATGGCCGCAGATGGTGACATTATCCAGATAGGGGAACGGTGCGCGTAAGCCGTACCGGTCAACCATTCGGTCCATCTCTCGCTGGAAGACCGAGACCCCATTAGTGACACCAAAGGGAACTCTTAAAAATTGATAGAGCCGCCCATCTGCTTCGAAGGCAGTGTACTGACGGTCACTAGTGCTGGTGGTAGGTGGACTTGAGGTCCACCTTGGAGAAGACCTTGTATTGTGCGATCCTGTTTACCAGGTCGGCTATACGGGGGAGAGGGTACGCATCCAGCTGCGTAAACCTGTTGACAGTCTGGCTGTAGTCTATGACCATCCTATGCTTCTCCCCGGTCTTTACCACCACTACTTGAGCTCTCCAGGGACTGTTGCTCGCTTCGATAACCCCTTCCCCAGCAGCCTTTGGACCTCAGACCTGATGAAGGTCCTGTCCTGGGCACTGTACCGTCTGCTCCTGGTGGTGACGGGTTTGCAATCCGGGGTGAGGTTCGCAAACAGGGAAGGCGGGTCGACCTTAAGGGTCGCGAGGCCGCAGACAGTAAGGGGGATATAGGGCCGCCGAATTTAAAAGTCAGGCTTTGCAAATGGCACTGGAAATCCAGCCCCAGGTGTGTAGCCGCGCAGAGGTGCGGCAGGACGTACAGGCGGAAATTGTTGAATTTCCTGCCTTGGACAGTGAGGTTTGCTAGGCAGAACCCCTGTATCTCCACTGAGTGTGACCCGGAGGCCAGGGAGATCCTTTGATTTACAGGGTGGGTTACAAGTGAACAGCGCCTTATCGTGTCGGGGTGAACAAATCTTTCCGTGCTCGCAGAGTCAATCAGGCACGACGTCTCGTGGCCGTTGATGAGGACCATCGTTGTAGCCGTTGCGAGTGTCCGAGGTCGACTTTGTCCAGTGTTACCGAGGCCAGGTGAAGCAGTTGCGAATTCTGATCGGGCAACGTGTAGTCGACCGAGCTGGTGGCCTGGGGCCCCATCCAAGATGGCGTCACCCATGGGTCGCACATGGTGTCCGAGGATGAAGAAGATGGCGTCGGTGATGGACAAAATGGCGCCGCCCACCCGTCCAGCGTGGAGTCCGGGGGGCAAGATGGCCACGCCCGTGGGTCACATGTGGCGTTAGGATAGGGGGGGCAGTGAGCGCTGGCCAGTCGGGGCCTGAAGGGAGGGTTGCTGCGGCGGTCCATAGTCACTGGAGACCGCGGCCACGGCGCAGGCCTGGCAGACCCCCACAAAGTGGCCCTTCTTGCCGCACCCTTTGCAGGTGGCGGTGCGGGCCGGGCAGCGCGGGCGGGGATGATTCGCCTGCCCGCAGAAGAAACAGCGGGGTCCGGCGGCGTTAGCGGGCCATCTCGCCGCGCAGGCTTGCAGGGACAGGGGGAAGGTCTGAGGGGCTGCCGCTGCGGGGTGCCACGCAGCCCAGGGGGCCGCCGCGCGATCGGATGCAAAGGACAGCGCGTTTTTATAGGCAACGTCCATGGACCCTGCCAGGGCCCGTGCCTCTGTAAGTCCCAGAGTGTCGCTTTCTAGGAGCCTTCGGCGGATATCGGGGGAGGTCATACCTGCAACGAAAGCATCCCTGATTAAAAGTTCCATGTGCTTGCTCCCCGAAACTTGCGGGCAGCCACAGTTTCGGCCCAGCACCAGTAGCGCCTGGTAGAAATCTTCCAACGTTTCCTCGGAGCTTTGCCGCCTAGTCGCAAGCAGTTGACAAATGTAGACCTGGTTTACTGGGTAGGTGTACTATCCTTCCAGCAGTTTGATAGCAGCAGCATAGTTCTCCGCCTCCTCCATAAGGGGGTAGATCCCAGGGCTGACTGGGGAGCGCAGGAGATGCATCTTCTGTCCTTCCGTGGGGGTGCCTACGGCCCTGTCGAGGTAGCCCTTAAAGCACGCCAGCCAGTGTTTAAAAATAGCAGTGGGGGCTGAGCTGGAGGCACTCCGGTTTGATGCGGAGATCCATCCTTCCAACTGAAGTTGTAGCAGATTAAATTGATGCGCAATCAATTACACTCAAGACAAAGTGATTCCATAACTGAAGGCTTTAATCTGCTAGAACTCTTCCCCAGCAGCTTCGATACAGAAAGTGAAGGCTGCTGGGATGGCACCGGTTCTTATACTCCACCTCTCAGGGCGGAGCTATGTACAACAGCCAATGGTAGACTCCTGGGTCTAACCAATGGTCATCCACCTCTTAGGTACCGCAATACCTGGTACTACCACACATATATCATCCTATCAGATGAGGTTGAGCCACTAATCGGCTCCTCAGCAAAAGATGACCACAAGTGAGGATGAGTCACCAATTGGGGCTCAAACACAAGATGAAGGAGCAGCACCTAACGTTGGGGACATTGATCCAGTGCAGACACCAGAGAGCGAGGCTTTGCAGACTGCTCCTGAAGTTGCAGACTTGACTGCAATCGTACAATCATCCAAAATTACACCGACACTGGCCGTTTCACAAGGTGATGGGCATGCAACTCAACGTGTGGACCCAACATGGATCGACCAAAACTCATCGGTCCAACTAGGCTCTCAAATCAACAATGATGGCTAAAACACGGCAAGCAAACAGTCCCATTCCGCAGTCCAGCGGGTGCCACCAAAGCAAAAAAGTAAAAGAGGCGCAGTCAAAAGACCCCTCCTATGAAAAGGAAGAGGAAGAAAAAGAGAGTGGAGGATACTGTAGGTCGCACCCGCAGTACTGAAGAAGAAGACATTGGCAATGTGGCCGCCAGGCAAGAAAGCACACGACAACACAGCAAGAAGCATTGTGTTAGAAAATTGAAAAGCTGGTCACGTAGAGAAGACCAGCAAGAAAACTGGTGTTTAGGATGCATCGCGTCAAAAGGCCAAACAAAGTGATAAGACAAAAAAGATCTGCCTGAAAACCAGTCTTCCAGAAGTTAAAGCGGCATCGAGCAGTGGACAAAAGTTCAGAAGACTAACAGGGCGATGTCGTTGTGAATATCCAATAAGCTGTGCATCAGGGACACGTTCATCAGGCGTATCATGTTGTGTGAAGCACAGTTGCATCTGTACATATGACATGTTTAAAATGACAATACAGATCATGTTTTGTTAGACACAGTTATACTTGAATGTAAATGTTAACACTTCCAGACGAAGGGGAATGTGATGATATGCCTGTGCACAGTTCTGTATATTGTTCGCAATGGTGGTGATAGAGATCTATCACATGACTTAAGACACCCACGAGTTGGTAGTAAGTCATAAAAGAAGATAGTCGCACTTAGAGTAGCTCCAGGAGAATTCACTGAATTCATTTAATAGCCATTGTCTGTATTAAAGTTCATTAGTTATCTTTCCATATGTTTATTAATAAATCATCTTTATATTTAAACAACTATATGTTCTGTGTACATCATTACAATGGTTTTATCACAGAACACAACACTCCAAGAGACGCACCTGAGAGAGAAGGACCGACAGGGGTAAGAAAGGGCTGAGTGAGACAGACGTACCATTCTAGCTATGGGGCAAGAGCAAGGGGATAGCCATAATGCTAAATAAGAGGACGGGGTTTGCAGCGACAAGGACGGTTATGGATTCAGACGGACGGTACGTCATGGTCAACAGTGTCCTGGATGGGGCACCATTGGTCGTTGTTAACATGTACGCTCCCAACTGGGATGACTGTAGTTCATAATGATGACCACGGCGGAAAACCCCGACATAGATACTCACTGACTAATCATGGGGGGGACTTTAATTGTGTATAGGACCCACGGACGGACAGATCATACCCAAAATGGGGAAACCTCAAATATGGTGAAAGAACGAGGCATGTTTGTGGAGTAAATGGGGGCATGGACCCGTGGAGGTTCACACAACCAGGGGAGAAGGAGTTCTCTTTCTTCTCCCAGGTACACAATTTTTGTGAGGGCCACGAAGAATCCAGCACGAGTTTGTAGAATAGAAAGAAATAACATTTATTTACAGTTACATATATATACAGCAGCAGCAGTACTCTCTTGCTGCTCACTCCTCTGGCTGGTTCCATATTGGCCAGCTCTATTTATGCAGGGACTCTGCTAATGATTTCTCCGCCCCCACCTCATTGGAGAAGCTCATACTTAGGATGCATCGTGTCAAAAGGCCAGCACGGGCAGCACGGTAGCCTTGTGGATAGCACAATTGCTTCACAGCTCCAGGGTCCCAGGTTCGATTCCGGCTTGAGTCACTGTCTGTGCGGAGTCTGCACATCCTCCCCGTGTGTGCGTGGGTTTCCTCCGGGTGCTCCGGTTTCCTCCCACAGTCCAAAGATGTGCAGGTTAGGTGAATTGGCCATGATAAATTGCCCTTAGTGTCCAAAATTGCCCTTAGTGTTGGGTGGGGTTACTGAGTTATGGGGATAGGGTGGCGGTGTTGACCTTGGGTCGGGTGCTCTTTCCAAGAGCCGGTGCAGACTCGATGGGCCGAATGGCCTCCTTCTGCACTGTAAATTCTATGAATACTCCCTAAGGATTGTGGGATTGCCATTAGTCCCCAGCCAGTGGTAAGCAGGCAGGTTATAACAATAATGTATGCTCATGCATTAACTTCTTTGTGGTGGGAAAAGTTTGCTTCCAGGGATAGTAAGAGCGGAATATTCCACAATCGTAATCTCTGACCATGGTCCACATTACATGGATATGAGGTTGGAGACGGGCCGTGCCAAACTCACCCCATGCAGGTTGGATACGGCCCTCTTTGCCGACAAGGTCTTTAGCGAGAAAATATCACAAGCCATAGACGGCTATTTTATCAATAACCAGAACGGGGAGGTCTCACCCTCCACGTTCTGGGAGGCACTGATGGCTGTGATCAGGGGTCAGATTATTGTTTCTAAAGCAGGCAGAGATGGCAGAGGAGGGTGGCTCGGCAACAACTGGTCAACTCATACTGGAGGTAGACCGGCAATACTCCAAGGCCCCGAGCGTAGAGCTTCTGGCGGAGAAGGTAAAGCTACAAATGGACTTTGACCTGCTCTCCACAAGGGAAGCAGTGCACCCACTACACCAGACTTGGGGGTTCTTCGACGAACACGGAGACAAAGCTAGCTGCCTACAGCTCACCAGCTGAGAAAGCAGGCAGACACTAGGGAAATAGCATAGATTAGGGACAACAACGGCAGACTAGTAACCGAGCCGGAAAAGGTCAACAAAGCATTTGAGGCTTTCTACCAGGGGCTGTACTCTCCGAGCCCCCAGAAGAGGAGTCGAGGATGAAATAGTTGCTCGATGGACTGACATGCAAGTCTTGGGAGGGAATAGAAAACGGGGGATGGACTCATCATTATAACTGGGAGAAGTCGTGGAGAGCATCAACGCCATGGAGGCGGGACCAGATCGATTCCCGGCAGACTTCTATAAAAGATTTGCACCAGTACGGGCCCCACACTTGTGGGAGATGTTCACAGTCTCGCTAGCAAGGGGCACCCTGTCTCCAACGCTATAACAAGCCTCAATCTTGCTGATACCCAAGAAACACAAAGGGACGGTACGCGTAGCACAGTGGTTAACATTGCTGCCTTACAGCGCCAGGGATCTGGGTTTGATTCTGAACTCAGGGTAACTGTCTGTATGGAGTTTGCAGGTTCTCCGTGTGTGCGTGGGTTTCCTCCGGGTGCTCCGGTTTCCTCCCACAGTCCAAAGACGTGCAGGTTAAGTGCATTGGCCATGATAAATTGTCCCTTCGGGTGAAGTTGCAGAAATGGGGTGGGAATTGGAGTGGTCTTTCGGGGGGTCGATGCAGACTCAATGAGCTGAATGGCCTCCTTCTGCACTGTAGGAATTCTACAACTGTTTCTATGACACCCGACCGAATGCGGTCCTACAGACCTATCTCGCTGCTCAATGTAGACGCGGAAATACTGTCCGAGATCCTGGCCAGACAACTAGAGAACTGTGTACCAGAGGTGGTCACAGAGGACCAAACATGCTTCGTTAAGGGCAGACAGCTAACATCGAATGTCAGAGACCTGCTGGAACATGATAATGACCCCTTCCGGGGAGAGAACACCAGAGGTGATCATCTCCCTAGATGCAGAAAAAACCTCCGACAGAGTCGCGTATAGGTACCTCATAAACGTACTGGAGGGGTTTGGGCTCGGAGCAGGGTTCACCGCCTGGGTGAAACCTCTGTACAACGCTTCCATGGTGAGCGTGCGGACCAACACGACTAGCTCTAAATACATCCAGCTGCACAGAGGCACAATGCAGGGATGGCTGCTGTCCGCATTTCTATTTGCCCTGGCAATCAAACCACTGACGATCGCCCTCAGAACGGAAAAAAATTGGAAGGGTATCCAGAGAGGGGACAGAGAGCACAGAACCTTATTCTATGCAGATGACCTGCTTCTCTACTTCTCAGACCCCCAAAGCAGCATGCAGTGGATCATGATGCTCCTGAAAGAGTTTGGAGCCTTCTCGCGCTACAAACCTAACTTGAGCAAAAGTGAAATCTTCCCTGTGAGCCCGCAAGGGTGAGGGGCAGAGCTGGAGGGAATCCCGGCTAAACGGGTCCAAAACAAATTCCGCTCCCTGCGGATTCAAATTGCCCACGACTGGACATGGATCCACAAATGAAACCTGACACGTCTGGTGGGGGAAGTAAAGACGGACCTGCAGAGGTGGGACACTGTCCCATTCTACCTGCCCAGGTTCCTGTTCCTGTTCAGATCCATATCGATCTACATCCCCAAGGCCTTTTTTAACACAGCAGATAACATTATCATGGTGTTTGTGTAGGGAGAGGCGGGGGGGGCCTGCCCAGGTTCCTGTTCCTGTTCAGATCCATATCGATCTACATCCCCAAGGCCTTTTTTAACAGAGCAGACAATATTATCATGGTGTTTGTGTAGGGAGGGGGGGGGGGAGAGAGAGAGAGAGAGAGAGAGGAATCCAAGGATCTCCAAAAAAGTCCCACCGAGAAAGATAAGCATGGTAGGCCTGGCCCTCCCTAACCTGCAATACTACCACTGGGCGGCCACAGCAGAGGATGGGTAAGGGAGCCAGAAACAGAATGGCTAAAGATGGAGGGCAACTCCTTCATAGGAACATCCCTCCAGGTATTTGCCATAGCACCTTGCCCATCCCCGCCAGCCAAGCAGTCTACAAGCACAGTAGTAATAGTCATGTTTCGGACATGGAACCAGCTAAGGCTTGACCACCATAGGCCCAATCTGTAACAATCACAGGTTCGCGCCAGCCACAATGGACACCACCTTTAAAAGGTGGAGACAGGAGACAGAACAGGATAGGGGGGCACTGACAGTTGACACAGATGACAGACTAGCGACGTTAGAGCAGCTGATGGAGAGGTTTCAACTGCTCAAAGGGAATGAACTACGACACTTATAAATCAAAAACTCCGCAAAGAAACTACAGCGTAACACGGACGCCAGGACACTCACTGATAGAGAAGCTGTTGGACACGGGCGACTTTGAGAGGCGGAATTGCGGGGACTTGTATGGACAACTGTTAGAGAAGACACGTTTCCTGCTGGTTGAGACATGGAAAAATGGGAGAGGAAGAACTAGAGATAGAAATAGGGCGAGGACTCTGGAGCGAAGCACTGAACAGGGCAAACACCACCTCCACATGCGCAAAGCTAAGCCTCATGCAAATAAATGTGGTGCACAGAGAACACCTAACCAGAACCCAAATGAGCAGGTTCTTCTCAGAGGTGGAGGACAAATGTGAACGGTGCCAGGGAAGCTCAGCCAAACACACCACATGTCCTGGGCATGCCGAAGACTTGTCGGGTTCTGGACAGCCTTCTTTGAGGCAATGTCCAAGGTTGTGGGGATGAGGGTGGAGCCAAGCCCGAAAGTGGCAGTCATCGTGGTATAACTCTTCGTGGGGAGGGGGGACGCGCCCTAGCCTTTGCCTCCCTAATCTCCCACAAAAACAGTCTGCTCGTCTGGTGATCAGCAGCACTACTCAAAGCTGCATACTGGCTGGCCGACCCATCGCAAATTCTCCAACTGGAGAAAATCAAATTTGCAATCCGGGGGTCAGAAGAGGGCTTCCACAAGACGTGGAAGCCATTCACCAACTTGTTCCAGGACCTTTTTGTCGTCAACAGCCAATAGTGTTGGGGGGAGAGGGGGCACAGACGAGCCACCGATCGTAAAGGAAGGGGAATGGGGATGCAGATGGGCAAAAACCCATAAGAAGACCCAAATCACAAGGGACACAGCCGCAGGGGACAGATCCAAGGGCAAACGGAGGACAAGAGGAAGCAGTCACATGTGGGGAAACACAAGCTAGGGACCAACAAGAGGCAGGATAATTGAGGCAGACCAGCCAAATGGAGCCCACAGCCACCGAAGGGAGACGAAACAGGCAAATGTAAATATGTACAGCAATCCCCATTTGTTTGTGTTTTGTTGGCTTTTTAATTTTTCTCTAGTGTAATTATCTTGATTGCCTTTGTAAAATACCTCAGATGGGAACGACACTTTTAACTCAACATTCAAACTAAAATATGTAATGTCAATTGGGAGAACCAATAAAAACATAATAAAAAATTTAAAATAAAATGAAAAGGTTTTCCTCATGTGGCTGGTCACCTTAAATCCCCTGGTTCTTGAACCTTCCACCGATAGAAGCTATTTGTCCCTCTGTCCAGACTCCCTAATGATTTGAATGCCTTTCTGGCTTCACACATTTAAGGATAGAAATGGCAGGATTCGAGAATCATGGATGACAAGGGAAATTGTAAGCTTAGTCAAAAGGAAAAAGGTGCATACGATTGGTTTAGGCATTGAAAAACTGATGAAACCCTTGAGGAGTACAGTGAAAGTAGGAAGGAACTTAAATGTTGAATAAAGACGGCTAAAAGGGGCCATGAAATGTCTTTAGCAAACATGGTCAAGGAGAATCCCAAGGCTTTTTATTAATATATTAGGAGCAAGAGGGTAGCAAGAGAAGGAGTAGGCCCACTCAAGGACAATGGAGGGAAGTTATGCGTGGGACCACAGGAAGTGGGTGAAATCCTTAATGAGTAGTTTGTATCGGTATTCACCAGGGAGAAGGACTTGACAGATGTTGAGGTCAGGGATAGGTGTGTGAACGATCTTGAGAACATCAATATATCAAAGGAGGAAGTGTTGAGTATCCTAAATTGCATTAAGGTCGACAAGTCCCCAGGGTTGGTTGGGATCTATCCCAGGTTACTGTGGGATGCAAAGGGAGAAATAGCTGGGGCCTTAACAAATATCTTCATATTCTCTTTGACCACACACGAGATTCCAGAGGACTGGAGAATAGCCAATTGTTATTCCCTTGTGTAAGAAAGGAAGCAGGGACAATCCAGCAAATTATAGGTCAGTGAGCCTGATATAGGTGGTGAGGAAGGTTTTGGAAAAGTACTGAGGGACAGGATATATACACATTTGGAGGAAAATGGACTAGTTAGTGACAGGCAGCATGGTTTTGTATGGGGAAGGTCTTGTATCATCAATTTGAATGAGTTTTTTAAAAGGTGACAAAGAAAATTGATGAGGGAAAGGTTGTGGATGTAGTTTATATGGACTTTAGTAAGGCGTTTGACAAGGTCCCACATGGTAGACTGGTACAAAAACTAGGCTGGCTGGATGGATACAGAACTAGCTTGGTTATAGAAGACAGAGAGTAGTGGTGGAAAGGTGTTTTTCAGAATGGAGATCTGTAGCTAGCGGTGTTCTGCAGGGATCAGTGCTGGGACCTCTGTTGTTTGTAGATATATAAATGATCTGGAAGAAAATGTGGGTGGTCTGATTTGTAAGTTTACAGTCGATTCGAAGAGCGGCGGTGTTGCTGATAGTGCCGGGGATTGTCAGAGGATACAACAAGATATAGATAGACAGGAGATTTGGGTACAGAAATGGCAGATGGAGTAGGGGGCGGCACGGTAATGCAGTGGTTAGCACTGCTGCTTCACGGCACTGAGGACCCGGGTTCGATCCCGGCCCTGGGTCACTGTCCGTGTGGAGTTTGCACATTCTCCCCGTGTCTGCGTGGGTTTCACCCCCACAACCCAAAGATGTACAGGTTAGGTGAATTGGCCAGGCTAAATTGCCCCTTAATTGGAAAATATAATTGGTGCTCTAAATTTTTTTTTTTAAGAAATGGCAGATTGAGTTTAATCCGGACAAATGTGAGGTAATGCATTTTAGAGGATCAAAAATAAGTATGAATTATACTGTAAATGGCAGAATCCTTAGGAACATTAACACACAGAGGCATCTGGGTGTGCAGGTCCACAAATCCCTTAAAGTGGCATCACTAGGGGTTTTTCACAGTAACTTCGTTTGAAGCCTACTTGTGACAATGAGCGATTTTCATTTTCATTTTCACAGGTGGCCAAGGTGATTAAGGCATATGGCATGCTTGCCTTCATCAGACAGGGCATTGAGTGCAGGAGTAGGGAAATCATGTTGCAGCTTTATAATACTTTGGTAGGCCGCATTTGGAGTATTGCGTGCAGCTCTGGTCACCACATTATCAGAAGGATGTGGAAGCTTTGGAGAGAGTGCAAAAAAGGTTCACCAGGATGTTGCCTGGTCTCGAGGGTGTTGGCTATGAGGAGAGGTTGAATAAAGTAGGATTGTTTTCACTGGAAAGACAGAAGCTAATGGGAGACCTGATAAAGGTCTACAAATTTATGGGAGGCATAGACAGGGTGGATAGTCAGAGACTTTTTCCAAGGGTGGAGTGTCATTTACAAGGGGGCACAGGTTCAAGGTGAGAGGGGGAAAGTTTAAGGGAGATGTGCGGGGTAAGTTTTTCACGCAGAGAGTGGTGGGTGCCTGGAACGTGCTGCCAGAGGATGTGGTGGAAGCAGGCACATTAGCAACATTTAAGAGGCATCTCGATGGGTACATGAATAGGGAGGAAACAGAGGGATACGGACCGAGTCAGGGGAGAAGGTTTTTTTAGTTAGGGCATCATGATCGGCACAGGCTTGGAGGGCCGAAGGGCCTGTTTCTGTGCTGTACTTTTCTTTGTTCTTTGTTCTTATTCTCTGCTCTATAATTCAACCTAACCCCAGAAGTTAAATCTTCCCTGCACTGACCATCCAAGGAGAGTTAGCACTACTGTGGATGCAGAGGACTGGATGGCTTCCTTTTAGAATTGCTAAGATGTTCATCATAAACAAAGACACAAATTTGAATAGAGATTTATTAGATAAATGCATGTATATATATATGTATTTAAATATCACATTAATAAGTAGAATTTTCAATCCTCATGCTGTTCATCAGGTGGCCATCTTGTATGCACAGACAGTAATGCCATCAAGATGAGGAGCTCTGTATTCTCTCTGTGCACTTAGCCATCTTCAAACTCCCAGATATACATTATTCTATCTATAAGCCATCTGAAGGCCAAGATTAAATTAGCGGCTATCCGCCATCTTATATGTCACCATCTGAACCGCTCAATTAGAGCCTAACCTATAATTTACTCTGGGTATCTATTTTAAAGCATTTGAACCCCTCGATCAAAAGTAAGATTCTCTGAGTTTTCAGCGAAGGGGAAGGATAGATAGTAAATGTAGTGAAGTTCAGCAAGACTGGCAGAAAGATGAACTTCAGAAAATCCTCCCCATCAATTGTTCACCAAACCATGTTCAGTCTGAGCAGAACATCAGAGTGCCAATGGTCCTTTGCCACCTCAAAACCTTTAGGTTTATGTATGATAGGCCCCTTTGGCCCTCCAGTAGTAAATTTCCCAACACGTTTATAGGAGAATGGACAGATGTTCCACAGCATCGAAGCTCCAATGGTCGTTGACACAGAGTGTCTCTCAGAGTTTACAGAGAGCAATCCGCCTCTTTAACCTCATTGAAAGCTTCATTAGTACAGTGAATCCGGGACCTGCGTCGGAGGATGTGCAGCTCAATGCTGGAGTTCTGCTCTGCTTCATGCCCAATGGGGGATTGGTGGTTGCTTTTTTCTTTCTCAGTCTTGCTCCCAGATTCCTGATGCTGGTCTACCTTTGCATGCTTGGGACCGCTGCAGCTCTTCATATCACTATCGACCGTGTCTTCCACCCTGTAAGGCCAAAATAGAGAGGTCAAGCGATTAACAACTTGCTTTAGCCTCTCAAACATCTAAAGGCTTCCTATAGGGGACAAAGAGAAAGTGGATAATGAGTCTTTGTGGGAAGGTTGGGGAGGTGGCCTGAAAGACTGGTCGACAAGTTGGGCTTGAGGATTAACTGTGTGGGGCCTTGCAGTATAGGGTTCAATCCTGGTGCTGGAATAATGATGGCCAACACAGTCCCCAATATTGAACCTCATTTCCACCTGCAAGCTGCACAGAATTGCCGGCCAAGCATAATTGAGGATCATGGTCACCGTGACACGAGCAGGGATTCTGTGGTAAGTGGAGTGGTCAGGAAGGATGGGATGAGTTGGAATGCAATGGGGAGGGTGAGATGATGCTGTAGAGGTGATGGAAATGTGTGTAGTATAGAATTATAGAATCATAGAATTTACAGTGCAGAAGGAGGCCATTCGGCCCATCGAGTGTGCACCGGCCCTTGGAAAGAGCACCCTACCTAAGCCCCCATCCCCGTAACCCAGTAACCCCACCCAACCCAACTTTTTTTGGACACTAAGGGCAATTTAACATGACCAATCCACCTAACCTGCACATTTAATGACTATGGGAGGAAACCGGAGCACCCGGAGGAAACCCACGCACACACGGGGAGAACGTGCAGACTCCGCACAGACAGTGACCCAAGCCTCCAAATTCTGGTGCAGCTTTGTAAAACTGATCAATTCCCAGCCTCACACGACCTTGTCTGTCGACAGTGCACGACTTATCCAATCTTTATGGTTTGAATATCACATGCAATTCCAAATTCCCAGTTGTCTAATGTGGAAATCATTATGGGCCCCTTTGTCCAGAAGGAAATCTCAGGTGATTTCTTTCCCTGGTCTAATGCTGTTGGAATCACTTGCGAGCTCTCACCAGATGTACCAGTTGTTACCAAGACCCAACTTTCTCCCACAGATACCAGCACGAAACCAGAAATATTTCGGAAGCCACCGTTCCAGGTGGATCATCGACGCCGTAATCTGTTGTTGGGAGGAAAGAAACGCTGAATAGAGCACATTGGGGCATCCTGACATCATGAAAGACATTTGCAAATGCAGTATATTGCTTTCCTTCAAAACACCTATGATATCCCACAATGCACCGATTGTGTCTCCCACCACACACTGATTTTGTCCCCATAACACACTGATTGTGTCTTCCACAACAGAACAATAACGTCCCCCATATCACACTGATTTCATCTCCCACAACACACTGATTGTGTCTCCCACAACACAATGATTGTTTCTTCCACAATGCACTAATTGTGACACTCACAATGCACTGATTGTCTCCCATAACATACCGATTTGGTCTCCCATAACACACTGATCGTGTCTCGCACAACACAATGATTGTATCTCCCACCACACAGTGATTGTATCTCCCACCACACACTGATTGTGTCTCCCTCAACACAATGATTGTGTCTCCCACCACACACTGATTGTGTCTCCCACAACACGCTGATTGTGTCCCCACCACACACTGATTGTATCTCCCACCACACACTGATTGTGTCTCCCTCAACACAATGATTGTGTCTCCCACCACACACTGATTGTGCCTCCCTCAACACAATGATTGTGTCTCCCACCACACACTGACTGTGTCTCCCACCACACACTGACTGTGTCTCCCTCAACACAATGATTGTGTCTCCCACCACACACTGATTGGGGGTGATTCTCCGATCCCCGCGTCTTGCCGGAGAATCAGACTAACCGCGCCCTGACGCCCTGATCCCGGCGCGCGATTCTCCGAGGTGTGGAGAATCGGCGCCATTTGCGCCGGCGCGTTTGGCGCAGCGTCCACCGCGGGCTGCTGGAATCCGTGGGGCCGGCGATTCTCCGGCCCGGATGGGCCGAGCAGCCGTTCCGACATGACAGAGTCCCGCCGGCGCCGTTCACCCCTGGTCGCTGCCGGCGGGAACTCTGCGGGAACGCAGGGGGGTGGCCTGTGGGGGGGGGGGGGGGGGGGGGGGGGGGGTGAGGGGGGGGATGGGGCTCCTTCACCCGGAGGGGGGGGGGCAGTGCTCCGAAGGGGCCTGGCCTGCGATCGGGGCCCACCGATCGGCGAGCTGGCCTCTCTGACGGCGGGCCTCCTTTCCTCCGTCGGCAATGTTATAGCCCGGCGCCATTGTTGTGCGGGGCGGCCTGGGGGAGGACGGCCACTGCGCATGCGCTAGTTGCCGCCTGCCCAACTGCGCATGCGCAGGACCCAAGGCGCTGCCCCTGCCAGCCTCACGTAGGCCCCAGAATAGCGGATTGGGAAAGGGTGCCGATGCCGGAGTAAAACACTCCGGCATCGGCACTTAGACTCCCGTTGGGAGAATCCCGCCCATTGTATCTCCCACAACACTGTGTCACCCACAACACACTGTTTGTGCCTCTTCTAACACACAATGTCTCTCACCACACACTGACTGTGTCACCCACAACACACTGATTGTGTCTCCCACCACACACTGATTTTGTCTCCCACAACACACTGTGCCTCTTCTAACACACTATGTCTCCCACCACACACTGACTGTGTCACCCACAACACACTGTTTGTGCCTCTTCGAACACACTATTTCTCCCACCACATACTGATTGTGCCTCTTCTAACACACTATGTCTCCCACCACATACTGATTGTGTCTCCCACCACTTATTGATTGTGTCTCCCACAACACACTGACTGTGTCTCCCACAACACACTGTTTGTGTCTCCCACAATGCACTGATTGTGTCTCTCACAATGCACTGATTGTGCCTCTTATAACACACTATGTCTCCCACAACACACTGTTTGTGCCTCCGATAACACACTATGTCTCCCACCACAGACTGATTGTGTCTCCCACCACACACTGATTTTGTCTCCCACAACACACTGATTGTGTCTCCTACAATGCACTGATTGTGTCTCCCACAATGCATTGATTGTGTCTCTCACAATGCACTGATTGTGCCTCTTATAACACACTATGTCTCCCACAACACAGTGATTGTGGCTCTCACAATGCACTGATTGTGTCTCTCACAACACACTGATTGTGCCTCCGATAACACACTATGTCTCCCACCACAGACTGATTGTGTCTCCCACCACACACTGATTTTGTCTCCCACAACACACTGATTGTGTCTCCCACAACACACTGATTGTGTGTCCCACAACACACTGATTCTGCCTCCTATAACACACTGACTGTGCCTCCCACAACACACTGATTGTGTCTCCCACAACACACTGATTGTGTCTCCCACATACACCGATTATGTCTCCCACCACACACTGATTGTGCCTCCCACAACACACTGATTCTGCCTCCTATAACACACTGACTGTGCCTCCCACAACACACTGATTGTGTCTCCCATCACATACTGATTGTGCCTCCCTCAACCCACTGATTGTGTCTTCCACATACACCGATTATGTCTCCCACCACACACTGATTCTGCCTCCTATAACACACTGACTGTGCCTCCCACAACACACTGATTATGTCTCCCACAAGACACTGATTGTGTCTCCCACAACACACTGATTATGTCTCCCACAAGACACTGATCGTGTCTTCCACATACACTGATTATGTCTCTCACTACACGCTGATTGTGCCTCCCTCAACACACTGATTTTGTCTCTCACAACACACTGATTGTGTCTCCCACAACACACTGACTGTGTCTCCCACCACACACTGATTGTGTCTTCCACAACACACTGATTGTGTCTCCCACAACACACTGATTGTGCCTCCCACAACACACTGATTGTGTCTCCCACAACACACTGACTGTGTCTCCCACCACACACTGATTTTGTCTCCCACAACACACTGATTGTGTCTCCCACAACACACTGACTGTGTCTCCCACCACACACTGATTGTGTCTTCCACAACACACTGATTGTGTCTCCCACAACACACTGATTGTGCCTCCCACAACACACTGATTGTGTCTCGCACAACACACTGATTGTGTCTTCCACAACACACTGATTGTGTCTCCCTCAACACACTGATTGTGTCTCCCACCACACACTGATTGTGCCTCACACAACACACTGACTGTGTCTCCCACCACACACTGATTGTGTCTTCCACAACACACAGATTGTGTCTCCCACAACACACTGATTGTGCCTCCCACAACACACCGATTGTGTCTCCCACAACACACTGATTGTGTCTTCCACAACACACTGATTGTGTCTCCCTCAACACACTGATTGTGTCTCCCACAACACACTGACTGTGTCTCCCACCACACACTGATTGTGTCTTCCACAACACACTGATTGTGTCTCCCTCAACACACTGATTGTGTCTCCCACAACACACTGACTGTGTCTCCCACCACACACTGATTGTGTCTTCCACAACACACTGATTGTGTCTCCCACAACACACTGATTGTGCCTCCCACAACACACTGATTGTGTCTCCCACAACACACTGATTGTGTCTTCCACAACACACTGATTGTGTCTCCCTCAACACACTGATTGTGCCTCCCACAACACACTGATTGTGCCTCCCACAACACACTGATTGTGTCTCCCACAACACACTGATTGTGTCTTCCACAACACACTGATTGTGTCTCCCACAACACACTAATTGTGTATTCCACATACACTGATTATGTCTCCCACCACACACTCATTGTGCCTCCCTCAACACACTGATTGTGTCTCCCACAACACACTGATTGTGTCTCCCACCACACACTGACTGTGCCTCCCACAACACACGGATTGTGTCTCCCACAACACACTGATTGTGTCTCCCACCACACACTGACGGTGCCTCCCACAACACACTGATTGTGTCTCCCACCACACACTGACTGTGCCTCCCACAACACACTGATTGTGTCTCCCACAGCACACTGATCGTGTCTTCCACATACACTGATTATGTCTCCCATCACACACTGACTGTGCCTCCCACAACACACTGATAGTGTCTCCCACAACACACTGATTGTGCCTCCCTCAACCCACTGATTGTGTCTTCCACATACACCGATTATGTCTCCCACCACACACTGATTCTGCCTCCTATAACACACTGACTGTGCCTCCCACAACACACTGATTATGTCTCCCACAAGACACTGATTGTGTCTCCCACAACACACTGATTATGTCTCCCACAAGACACTGATCGTGTCTTCCACATACACTGATTATGTCTCTCACTACACGCTGATTGTGCCTCCCTCAACACACTGATTTTGTCTCCCACAACACACTGATTGTGTCTCCCACAACACACTGACTGTGTCTCCCACCACACACTGATTGTGTCTTCCACAACACACTGATTGTGTCTCCCACAACACACTGATTGTGCCTCCCACAACACACTGATTGTGTCTCCCACAACACACTGACTGTGTCTCCCACCACACACTGATTTTGTCTCCCACAACACACTGATTGTGTCTCCCACAACACACTGACTGTGTCTCCCACCACACACTGATTGTGTCTTCCACAACACACTGATTGTGTCTCCCACAACACACTGATTGTGCCTCCCACAACACACTGATTGTGTCTCGCACAACACACTGATTGTGTCTTCCACAACACACTGATTGTGTCTCCCTCAACACACTGATTGTGTCTCCCACCACACACTGATTGTGCCTCACACAACACACTGACTGTGTCTCCCACCACACACTGATTGTGTCTTCCACAACACACTGATTGTGTCTCCCACAACACACTGATTGTGCCTCCCACAACACACCGATTGTGTCTCCCACAACACACTGATTGTGTCTTCCACAACACACTGATTGTGTCTCCCTCAACACACTGATTGTGTCTCCCACAACACACTGACTGTGTCTCCCACCACACACTGATTGTGTCTTCCACAACACACTGATTGTGTCTCCCTCAACACACTGATTGTGTCTCCCACAACACACTGACTGTGTCTCCCACCACACACTGATTGTGTCTTCCACAACACACTGATTGTGTCTCCCACAACACACTGATTGTGCCTCCCACAACACACTGATTGTGTCTCCCACAACACACTGATTGTGTCTTCCACAACACACTGATTGTGTCTCCCTCAACACACTGATTGTGCCTCCCACAACACACTGATTGTGCCTCCCACAACACACTGATTGTGTCTCCCACAACACACTGATTGTGTCTTCCACAACACACTGATTGTGTCTCCCACAACACACTAATTGTGTATTCCACATACACTGATTATGTCTCCCACCACACACTCATTGTGCCTCCCTCAACACACTGATTGTGTCTCCCACAACACACTGATTGTGTCTCCCACCACACACTGACTGTGCCTCCCACAACACACGGATTGTGTCTCCCACAACACACTGATTGTGTCTCCCACCACACACTGACGGTGCCTCCCACAACACACTGATTGTGTCTCCCACCACACACTGACTGTGCCTCCCACAACACACTGATTGTGTCTCCCACAGCACACTGATCGTGTCTTCCACATACACTGATTATGTCTCCCATCACACACTGACTGTGCCTCCCACAACACACTGATAGTGTCTCCCACAACACACTGATTGTGTATTCCACAACACACTGATTGTGTCTCCCACCACACACTGACTGTGCCTCCCACAACACACTGATTGTGTCTCCCACAACACACTGATTGTGTCTCCCACCACACACTGACTGTGCCTCCCACAACACACTGATTGTATCTCCCACAACACACTGATTGTGTCTCCCACAGCACACTGATCGTGTCTTCCACATACACTGATTATGTCTCCCACCACACACTGACTGTGCCTCCCACAACACACTGATTGTGTTTCCAACCACACACTGACTGTGCCTCCCACAACACACTGATTGTGTCTCCCACAATGCACTGATTGTGTCTCTCACAATGCACTGATTGTGCCTCTTATAACACACTATGTATCCCACCACAGACTGATTGTGTCTCCCACAACACACTGATTGTGCCTCTTATAACACACTATGTCTCCCACAACACAGTGATTGTGGCTCCCACAATGCACTGATTGTGTCTTTCACAACACACTGATTGTGCCTCTTATAACACACTATGTCTCCCACCATAGACTGATTGTGTCTCCCACTGCACACTGATTTTGTCTCCCACAACACACTGATTGTGTCTCCCACAATGCACTGATTGTGTCTCTCACAATGCACTCTTTGTGCCTCTTATAACACACTATTTATCCCACCACAGACTGATTGTGTCTCCCACAACACACTGATTCTGCCTCCTACAACACACTGATTGTGTCTCTCACAACACTCTGATTGTGTCTCCCACAACACGCTGATTGTGTCTCCCACAACACACTGATTGTGTCTCCCACAACACACTGATTGTGTCTCCCACAACACACTGATTGTGTCTCCCACCACACACTGACTGTGCCTCCCACAACACACTGATTATATCTTCCACAACACACTGATTGTGTCTCCCACAACACACTGATTGTGTCTCCCACCACACACTGATTGTGTCTCCCACAACACACTGTTTGTGTCCCCACCACACACTGATTGTATCTCCCACCACACACTGATTGTGTCTCCCTCAACACAATGATTGTGTCTCCCACCACACACTGACTGTGTCTCCCACCACACACTGACTGTGTCTCCCTCAACACAATGATTGTGTCTCCCACCACACACTGATTGGGGGTGATTCTCCGATCCCCGCGTCTTGCCGGAGAATCAGACTAACCCTGATGCCCTGATCCCGGCGCGCGATTCTCCGAGGTGTGGAGAATCGGCGCCATTTGCGCCGGCGCGTTTGGCGCAGCGTCCACCGCGGGCTGCTGGAATCCGTGGGGCCGGCGATTCTCCGGCCCGGATGGGCCGAGCAGCCGTTCCGACATGACAGAGTCCCGCCGGCGCCGTTCACCCCTGGTCGCTGCCGGCGGGAACTCTGCGGGAACGCAGGGGGGTGGCCTGTGGGGGGCGGGGGGGGGGGGTGAGGGGGGGATGGGGCTCCTTCACCCGGAGGGGGGGGGGGCAGTGCTCCGAAGGGGCCTGGCCTGCGATCGGGGCCCACCGATCGGCGAGCTGGCCTCTCTGACGGCGGGCCTCCTTTCCTCCGTCGGCAATGTTATAGCCCGGCGCCATTGTTGTGCGGGGCGGCCTGGGGGAGGACGGCCACTGCGCATGCGCTAGTTGCCGCCTGCCCAACTGCGCATGCGCAGGACCCAAGGCGCTGCCCCTGCCAGCCTCACGTAGGCCCCAGAATAGCGGATTGGGAAAGGGTGCCGATGCCGGAGTAAAACACTCCGGCATCGGCACTTAGACTCCCGTTGGGAGAATCCCGCCCATTGTATCTCCCACAACACTGTGTCACCCACAACACACTGTTTGTGCCTCTTCTAACTCACAATGTCTCTCACCACACACTGACTGTGTCACCCACAACACACTGATTGTGTCTCCCACCACACACTGATTTTGTCTCCCACAACACACTGTGCCTCTTCTAACACACTATGTCTCCCACCACACACTGACTGTGTCACCCACAACACACTGTTTGTGCCTCTTCGAACACACTATTTCTCCCACCACATATTGATTGTGCCTCTTCTAACACACTATGTCTCCCACCACATACTGATTGTGTCTCCCACCACTTATTGATTGTGTCTCCCACAACACACTGACTGTGTCTCCCACAACACACTGTTTGTGTCTCCCACAATGCACTGATTGTGTCTCTCACAATGCACTGATTGTGCCTCTTATAACACACTATGTCTCCCACAACACACTGTTTGTGCCTCCGATAACACACTATGTCTCCCACCACAGACTGATTGTGTCTCCCACCACACACTGATTTTGTCTCCCACAACACACTGATTGTGTCTCCTACAATGCACTGATTGTGTCTCCCACAATGCATTGATTGTGTCTCTCACAATGCACTGATTGTGCCTCTTATAACACACTATGTCTCCCACAACACAGTGATTGTGGCTCTCACAATGCACTGATTGTGTCTCTCACAACACACTGATTGTGCCTCCGATAACACACTATGTCTCCCACCACAGACTGATTGTGTCTCCCACCACACACTGATTTTGTCTCCCACAACACACTGATTGTGTCTCCCACAACACACTGATTGTGTGTCCCACAACACACTGATTCTGCTTCCTATAACACACTGACTGTGCCTCCCACAACACACTGATTGTGCCTCCCACAACACACTGATTGTGTCTCCCACATACACCGATTATGTCTCCCACCACACACTGATTGTGCCTCCCACAACACACTGATTCTGCCTCCTATAACACACTGACTGTGCCTCCCACAACACACTGATTGTGTCTCCCATCACATACTGATTGTGCCTCCCTCAACCCACTGATTGTGTCTTCCACATACACCGATTATGTCTCCCACCACACACTGATTCTGCCTCCTATAACACACTGACTGTGCCTCCCACAACACACTGATTATGTCTCCCACAAGACACTGATTGTGTCTCCCACAACACACTGATTATGTCTCCCACAAGACACTGATCGTGTCTTCCACATACACTGATTATGTCTCTCACTACACGCTGATTGTGCCTCCCTCAACACACTGATTTTGTCTCCCACAACACACTGATTGTGTCTCCCACAACACACTGACTGTGTCTCCCACCACACACTGATTGTGTCTTCCACAACACACTGATTGTGTCTCCCACAACACACTGATTGTGCCTCCCACAACACACTGATTGTGTCTCCCACAACACACTGACTGTGTCTCCCACCACACACTGATTTTGTCTCCCACAACACACTGATTGTGTCTCCCACAACACACTGACTGTGTCTCCCACCACACACTGATTGTGTCTTCCACAACACACTGATTGTGTCTCCCACAACACACTGATTGTGCCTCCCACAACACACTGATTGTGTCTCGCACAACACACTGATTGTGTCTTCCACAACACACTGATTGTGTCTCCCTCAACACACTGATTGTGTCTCCCACCACACACTGATTGTGCCTCACACAACACACTGACTGTGTCTCCCACCACACACTGATTGTGTCTTCCACAACACACTGATTGTGTCTCCCACAACACACTGATTGTGCCTCCCACAACACACCGATTGTGTCTCCCACAACACACTGATTGTGTCTTCCACAACACACTGATTGTGTCTCCCTCAACACACTGATTGTGTCTCCCACAACACACTGACTGTGTCTCCCACCACACACTGATTGTGTCTTCCACAACACACTGATTGTGTCTCCCTCAACACACTGATTGTGTCTCCCACAACACACTGACTGTGTCTCCCACCACACACTGATTGTGTCTTCCACAACACACTGATTGTGTCTCCCACAACACACTGATTGTGCCTCCCACAACACACTGATTGTGTCTCCCACAACACACTGATTGTGTCTTCCACAACACACTGATTGTGTCTCCCTCAACACACTGATTGTGCCTCCCACAACACACTGATTGTGCCTCCCACAACACACTGATTGTGTCTCCCACAACACACTGATTGTGTCTTCCACAACACACTAATTGTGTATTCCACATACACTGATTATGTCTCCCACCACACACTCATTGTGCCTCCCTCAACACACTGATTGTGTCTCCCACAACACACTGATTGTGTCTCCCACCACACACTGACTGTGCCTCCCACAACACACGGATTGTGTCTCCCACAACACACTGATTGTGTCTCCCACCACACACTGACGGTGCCTCCCACAACACACTGATTGTGTCTCCCACCACACACTGACTGTGCCTCCCACAACACACTGATTGTGTCTCCCACAGCACACTGATCGTGTCTTCCACATACACGGATTATGTCTCCCATCACACACTGACTGTGCCTCCCACAACACACTGATAGTGTCTCCCACAACACACTGATTGTGTATTCCACAACACACTGATTGTGTCTCCCACCACACACTGACTGTGCCTCCCACAACACACTGATTGTGTCTCCCACAACACACTGATTGTGTCTCCCACCACACACTGACTGTGCCTCCCACAACACACTGATTGTATCTCCCACAACACACTGATTGTGTCTCCCACAGCACACTGATCGTGTCTTCCACATACACTGATTATGTCTCCCACCACACACTGACTGTGCCTCCCACAACACACTGACTGTGTCTCCCACAACACACTGATTGTGTCTCCCACCACACACTGACTGTGCCTCCCACAACACACTGATTGTGTCTCCCACAATGCACTGATTGTGTCTCTCACAATGCACTGATTGTGCCTCTTATAACACACTATGTATCCCACCACAGACTGATTGTGTCTCCCACAACACACTGATTGTGCCTCTTATAACACACTATGTCTCCCACCATAGACTGATTGTGTCTCCCACTGCACACTGATTTTGTCTCCCACAACACACTGATTGTGTCTCCCACAATGCACTGATTGTGTCTCTCACAATGCACTCTTTGTGCCTCTTATAACACACTATTTATCCCACCACAGACTGATTGTGTCTCCCACAACACACTGATTCTGCCTCCTACAACACACTGATTGTGTCTCTCACAACACACTGATTGTGTCTCCCACAACACGCTGATTGTGTCTCCCACAACACACTGATTGTGTCTCCCACAACACACTGATTGTGTCTCCCACAACACACTGATTGTGTCTCCCACCACACACTGACTGTGCCTCCCACAACACACTGATTGTGTCTCCCACAACACACTGATTGTGTCTCCCACCACACACTGACTGTGCCTCCCACAACACACTGATTATATCTTCCACAACACACTGATTGTGTCTCCCACAACACACTGATTGTGTCTCCCACCACACACTGACTGTGCCTCCCACAACACACTGATTGTGTCTCCCACCACACACTGATTGTGTCTCCCACAACACACTGATTGTGTCTCCCACAACACACTGATTGTGTCTCCCACCACACACTGACTGTGCCTCCCACAACACACTGATTATATCTTCCACAACACACTGATTGTGTCTCCCACAACACACTGATTGTGTCTCCCACCACACACTGACTGTGCCTCCCACAACACACTGATTGTGTCTCCCACCACACACTGACTGTGCCTCCCACAACACACTGATTATATCTTCCACAACACACTGATTGTGTCTCCCACAGCACACTGATTGTGTCTCCCACCACACACTGACTGTGCCTCCCACAACACACTGATTATATCTTCCACAACACACTGATTGTGTCTCCCACAACACACTGATTGTGTCTCCCACCACACACTGCTTGTGCCTCCCACAACACACTGATTGTGTCTCCCACAACACACTGATTGTGTCTCCCACCACACACTGACTGTGCCTCCCACAACACACTGATTATATCTTCCACAACACACTGATTGTGTCTCCCACAACACACTGATTGTGTCTCCCACCACACACTGACTGTGCCTCCCACAACACACTGATTGTGTCTCCCACCACACACTGACTGTGCCTCCCACAACACACTGATTATATCTTCCACAACACACTGATTGTGTCTCCCACAGCACACTGATCGTGTCTTCCACATGCACTGATTATGTCTCTCACCACACACTGGTTGTGCCTCCCTCAACACACTGATTGTGTCTCCCACAACACACTGATTGTGTCTCCCACAACACACTGATTGTGTCTCCTACAATGCACTGATTGTGTCTCCCACAATGCACTGATTGTGTCTCTCACAATGCACTGATTGTGCCTCTTATAACACACTATGTATCCCACCACAGACTGATTGTGTCTCCCACAACACACTGATTGTGCCTCTTATAACACACTATGTCTCCCACAACACAGTGATTGTGACTCCCACAATGCACTGATTGTGTCTCTCACAACACACTGATTGTGCCTCTTATAACACACTATGTCTCCCACGACAGACTAATTGTGTCTCCCACTGCACACTGATTTTGTCTCCCACAACACACTGATTGTGTCTCCCACAATGCACTGATTGTGTCTCTCACAATGCACTGATTGTGCCTCTTATAACACACTATGTATCCCACCACAGACTGATTGTGTCTCCCACAACACACTGATTGTGTCTCCCACAACACACTGATTGTGTCTCCCACAACACACTGATTGTGTCTCCTATAACACACTGATTATGTCACCCACAACACACTGATTGTGTCTCCCACAGCACACTGATCGTGTCTTCCACATGCACTGATTATGTCTCTCACCACACACTGGTTGTGCCTCCCTCAACACACTGATTGTGTCTCCCACAACACACTGATTGTGTCTCCCACAACACAGTGATTGTGCCTCCCACAACACACAGATTGTGCCTCCCACAACACACTGATTGTGTCTCCCACAACACACTGATTGTGTCTCCCACAACACACTGATTGTGTCTTCCACATACACCGATTATGTCTTCCACCACACACTGACTGTGCCTCCCTCAACACACTGATTGTGTCTCCCACAACACACTGATCGTGTCTTCCACATACACTGATTGTGTCTCCCACAACACGCTGATTGTATCTCCCTCAACACACTGATTCTCCCTCCCACCACACACTGATTGTGTCTCCCACCACACACTGATTGTGTCTCCCACAACACACTGATTGTGTCTCCCACAACACACTGATTGTGTCTCCCACCACACACTGACTGTGCCTCCCACAACACACTGATTATATCTTCCACAACACACTGATTGTGTCTCCCACAGCACACTGATCGTGTCTTCCACATGCACTGATTATGTCTCTCACCACACACTGGTTGTGCCTCCCTCAACACACTGATTGTGTCTCCCACAACACACTGATTGTGTCTCCCACAACACACTGATTGTGTCTCCTACAATGCACTGATTGTGTCTCCCACAATGCACTGATTGTGTCTCTCACAATGCACTGATTGTGTCTCTCACAATGCACTGATTGTGTCTCCCACAATGCACTGATTGTGCCTCTTATAACACACTATGTATCCCACCACAGACTGATTGTGTCTCCCACAACACACTGATTGTGCCTCTTATAACACACTATGTCTCCCACAACACAGTGATTGTGGCTCCCACAATGCACTGATTGTGTCTCTCACAACACACTGATTGTGCCTCTTATAACACACTATGTCTCCCACGACAGACTAATTGTGTCTCCCACTGCACACTGATTTTGTCTCCCACAACACACTGATTGTGTCTCCCACAATGCACTGATTGTGTCTCTCACAATGCACTGATTGTGCCTCTTATAACACACTATGTATCCCACCTCAGACTGATTGTGTCTCCCACAACACACTGATTGTGTCTCCCACAACACACTGATTGTGTCTCCTATAACACACTGATTATGTCGCCCACAACACACTGATTGGGTCTCCCACAGCACACTGATCGTGTCTTCCACATGCACTGATTATGTCTCTCACCACACACTGGTTGTGCCTCCCTCAACACACTGATTGTGTCTCCCACAACACACTGATTGTGTCTCCCACAACACAGTGATTGTGCCTCCCACAACATACAGATTGTGCCTCCCACAACACACTGATTGTGTCTCCCACAACACACTGATTGTGTCTCCCACAACACACTGATTGTGTCTCCCACATACACCGATTATGTCTCCCACCACACACTGACTGTGCCTCCCTCAACACACTGATTGTGTCTCCCACAACACAGTGATTGTGCCTCCCACAACACACAGATTGTGCCTCCCACAACACACTGATTGTGTCTCCCACAACACACTGATCGTGTCTTCCACATACACCGATTATGTCTCCCACCACACACTGACTGTGCCTCCCTCAACACACTGATTGTGTCTCCCACAACACACTGATCGTGTCTTCCACATACACTGATTGTGTCTCTCACTACACGCTGATTGTATCTCCCTCAACACACTGATTCTCCCTCCCACCACACACTGATTGTGTCTCCCACCACACACTGATTGTGTCTCCCACAACACACTGATTGTGTCTCCCACAACACACTGATTGTGTCTCCCACCACACACTGACTGTGCCTCCCACAACACACTGATTATGTCTCCCACAACACACTGACTGTGTCTCCCACAACACACTGATTGTGCCTCCCACAACACACTGATTGTGTCTCCCACAACACACTGACTGTGCCTCCCACCACACACTGACTGTGTCTCCCACAACACACTGACTGTGCCTCCGACAACACACTGATTGTGTCTCCGATAACTCACTGTTTATGTCTCCGACAACACACTGATTGTGCCTCCCACAACACACTGATTGTGCCTCCCTCAACACACTGATTGTATCTCCCACAACTCACTGATTGTGTCTCCCACCACACACTGATTGTGTCTCCCACAACACACTGATTGTGTCTCCCACAACACACTGATTGGGTCTCCCACACACACTGATTGTGTCTCCCACAACTCACTGATTGTGTCTCCCACAACACACTGATTGTGTCTCCCACAACACACTGATTGGGTCTCCCACACACACTGATTGTGTCTCCCACAACACACTGATTGTGTCTCCCACAACTCACTGATTGTGTCTCCCACAACACACTGATTGTGTCTCCCACAACTCACTGATTGTGTCTCCCACAACACACTGATTGTGTCTCCCACAACACACTGATCGTGTCTTCCACATACACTGATTATGTCTCTCACTACACGCTGATTGTATCTCCCTCAACACACTGATTTTGTCTCCCACCACTCACTGATTATGTCTTCCACAACACACTGATTGTGTCTCCCACCACACACTGATTGTGCCTCCCACCACACACTGATTGTGCCTCCGACAACACACTGATTGTGTCTCCGATAACTCACTGTTTATGTCTCCGACAACACACTGATTGTGTCTCCCACAACACACTGCTTGTGCCTCCCACAACACACTGATTGTATCTCCCACAACTCACTGATTGTGTCTCCCACAACACACTGATTGGGTCTCCCACAACTCACTGATTGTGTCTCCCACAACACACTGATTGTGTCTCCCACAACACACTGATTGTGTCTCCCACAACACACTGATTGTGTCTCCCACAACACACTGATTGTGTCCCCACCACACACTGATTTTGTCTCCCACAACACACTGATTGTATCTCCCACAACACACTGTTTGTGTCTCTCACCACACACAGAGTGTGTCTCCCACCATACACTGATTGTGTCTCCCACCACACACTGATTGTGTCTCCCACCACACACTGATTGTGTCTCCGATAACTCACTGTTTATGTCTCCGACAACACACTGATTGTGCCTCCCACAACACACTGATTGTGCCTCCCTCAACACACTGATTGTATCTCCCACAACTCACTGATTGTGTCTCCCACCACACACTGATTGTGTCTCCCACAACACACTGATTGTGTCTCCCACAACACACTGATTGGGTCTCCCACACACACTGATTGTGTCTCCCACAACTCACTGATTGTGTCTCCCACAACACACTGATTGTGTCTCCCACAACACACTGATTGGGTCTCCCACACACACTGATTGTGTCTCCCACAACACACTGATTGTGTGTCCCACAACTCACTGATTGTGTCTCCCACAACACACTGATTGTGTCTCCCACAACTCACTGATTGTGTCTCCCACAACACACTGATTGTGCCTCCCACAACACACTGATCGTGTCTTCCACATACACTGATTATGTCTCTCACTACACGCTGATTGTATCTCCCTCAACACACTGATTTTGTCTCCCACCACTCACTGATTATGTCTTCCACAACACACTGATTGTGTCTCCCACCACACACTGATTGTGCCTCCCACCACACACTGATTGTGCCTCCGACAACACACTGATTGTGTCTCCGATAACTCACTGTTTATGTCTCCGACAACACACTGATTGTGCCTCCCACAACACACTGCTTGTGCCTCCCACAACACACTGATTGTATCTCCCACAACTCACTGATTGTGTCTCCCACAACACACTGATTGGGTCTCCCACAACTCACTGATTGTGTCTCCCACAACACACTGATTGTGTCTCCCACAACACACTGATTGTGTCTCCCACAACACACTGATTGTGTCTCCCACAACACACTGATTGTGTCCCCACCACACACTGATTTTGTCTCCCACAACACACTGATTGTATCTCCCACAACACACTGTTTGTGTCTCTCACCACACACAGAGTGTGTCTCCCACCATACACTGATTGTGTCTCCCACCACACACTGATTGTGTCTCCCACCACACACTGATTGTGTCTCCCACAACACACTGTTTGTGTCTCCCACCACACACTGATTGTGTCTCCCACCACACACTGATTGTGTCTCCCACAACACACTGTTTGTGTCTCCCACCACACACTGATTGTGTCTCCCACCACACACTGATTGTGTCTCCCACAACACACTGATTGTATCTCCCACAACACACTGATTGTGTCTCTCACCACACACAGAGTGTGTCTCCCACCATACACTGATTGTGTCTCCCACCACACACTGATTGTGTCTCCCACCACACACTGATTGTGTCTCCCACAACACACTGTTTGTGTCTCCCACCACACACTGATTGTGTCTCCCACCACACACTGATTGTGTCTCCCACCACACACTGATTGTGTCTCCCACAACACACTGACTGTGTCTCCCACAAGACACTGATTGTGTATCCCACAACACACTGATTGTGTCTTCCACCACACACTGATTGTGCCTTCCACAACACACTGATTGTGCCTCCCACCACACACTGATTGTGCCTCCAACAACACACTGATTGTGTCTCCCACAACACACTGATTGTGTCTCCCACAACACGCTGATTGTGTCTCCCACAACACACTGATTGTGTCTCCCACAGCACACTGATCGTGTCTTCCACATACACTGATTATGTCTCTCACCACACACTGATTGTGCCTCCCTCAACACACTGACTGTGCCTCCCACAACACACTGATTGTGTCTTCCACAATACACTGATTATGTCTCTCACCACACACTGATTGTGCCTCCCTCAACACACTGATTGTGTCTCCCACAACACACTGATTGTGTCTCCCACAACACACTGATTGTACCAACCACAACACACAGAGTGTGTATCCCACAACACACTGATTGTGTCTCCCACCACACACTGACTGTGTCTCCCACCACACACTGATTGTGTCTCCCACCACACACTGATTCTGCCTCCTACAACACACTGATTGTGTCTCTCACAACACACTGATTGTGTCTCCCACAACACGCTGATTGTGTCTCCCACAACACACTGATTGTGTCTCCCACAACACACTGATTGTGTCTCCCACAACACACTGATTGTGTCTCCAACCACACACTGACTGTGCCTCCCACAACACACTGATTGTGTCTCCCACAACACACTGATTGTGTCTCCCACCACACACTGACTGTGCCTCCCACAACACACTGATTATATCTTCCACAACACACTGATTGTGTCTCCCACAACACACTGATTGTGTCTCCCACCACACACTGACTGTGCCTCCCACAACACACTGATTGTGTCTCCCACCACACACTGATTGTGTCTCCCACAACACACTGATTGTGTCTCCCACAACACACTGATTGTGTCTCCCACCACACACTGACTGTGCCTCCCACAACACACTGATTATATCTTCCACAACACACTGATTGTGTCTCCCACAACACACTGATTGTGTCTCCCACCACACACTGACTGTGCCTCCCACAACACACTGATTGTGTCTCCCACCACACACTGACTGTGCCTCCCACAACACACTGATTATATCTTCCACAACACACTGATTGTGTCTCCCACAGCACACTGATTGTGTCTCCCACCACACACTGACTGTGCCTCCCACAACACACTGATTCTATCTTCCACAACACACTGATTGTGTCTCCCACAACACACTGATTGTGTCTCCCACCACACACTGCTTGTGCCTCCCACAACACACTGATTGTGTCTCCCACAACACACTGATTGTGTCTCCCACCACACACTGACTGTGCCTCCCACAACACACTGATTATATCTTCCACAACACACTGATTGTGTCTCCCACAACACACTGATTGTGTCTCCCACCACACACTGACTGTGCCTCCCACAACACACTGATTGTGTCTCCCACCACACACTGATTGTGCCTCCCACAACACACTGATTATATCTTCCACAACACACTGATTGTGTCTCCCACAGCACACTGATCGTGTCTTCCACATGCACTGATTATGTCTCTCACCACACACTGGTTGTGCCTCCCTCAACACACTGATTGTGTCTCCCACAACACACTGATTGTGTCTCCCACAACACACTGATTGTGTCTCCTACAATGCACTGATTGTGTCTCCCACAATGCACTGATTGTGTCTCTCACAATGCACTGATTGTGCCTCTTATAACACACTATGTATCCCACCACAGACTGATTGTGTCTCCCACAACACACTGATTGTGCCTCTTATAACACACTATGTCTCCCACAACACAGTGATTGTGACTCCCACAATGCACTGATTGTGTCTCTCACAACACACTGATTGTGCCTCTTATAACACACTATGTCTCCCACGACAGACTAATTGTGTCTCCCACTGCACACTGATTTTGTCTCCCACAACACACTGATTGTGTCTCCCACAATGCACTGATTGTGTCTCTCACAATGCACTGATTGTGCCTCTTATAACACACTATGTATCCCACCACAGACTGATTGTGTCTCCCACAACACACTGATTGTGTCTCCCACAACACACTGATTGTGTCTCCCACAACACACTGATTGTGTCTCCTATAACACACTGATTATGTCGCCCACAACACACTGATTGTGTCTCCCACAGCACACTGATCGTGTCTTCCACATGCACTGATTATGTCTCTCACCACACACTGGTTGTGCCTCCCTCAACACACTGATTGTGTCTCCCACAACACACTGATTGTGTCTCCCACAACACAGTGATTGTGCCTCCCACAACACACAGATTGTGCCTCCCACAACACACTGATTGTGTCTCCCACAACACACTGATTGTGTCTCCCACAACACACTGATTGTGTCTTCCACATACACCGATTATGTCTCCCACCACACACTGACTGTGCCTCCCTCAACACACTGATTGTGTCTCCCACAACACCCTGATCGTGTCTTCCACATACACTGATTGTGTCTCCCACAACACGCTGATTGTATCTCCCTCAACACACTGATTCTCCCTCCCACCACACACTGATTGTGTCTCCCACCACACACTGATTGTGTCTCCCACAACACACTGATTGTGTCTCCCACAACACACTGATTGTGTCTCCCACCACACACTGATTGTGTCTCCCACCACACACTGACTGTGCCTCCCACAACACACTGATTATATCTTCCACAACACACTGATTGTGTCTCCCACAGCACACTGATCGTGTCTTCCACATGCACTGATTATGTCTCTCACCACACACTGGTTGTGCCTCCCTCAACACACTGATTGTGTCTCCCACAACACACTGATTGTGTCTCCCACAACACACTGATTGTGTCTCCTACAATGCACTGATTGTGTCTCCCACAATGCACTGATTGTGTCTCTCACAATGCACTGATTGTGTCTCTCACAATGCACTGATTGTGTCTCCCACAATGCACTGATTGTGCCTCTTATAACACACTATGTATCCCACCACAGACTGATTGTGTCTCCCACAACACACTGATTGTGCCTCTTATAACACACTATGTCTCCCACAACACAGTGATTGTGGCTCCCACAATGCACTGATTGTGTCTCTCACTACACACTGATTGTGCCTCTTATAACACACTATGTCTCCCACGACAGACTAATTGTGTCTCCCACTGCACACTGATTTTGTCTCCCACAACACACTGATTGTGTCTCCCACAATGCACTGATTGTGTCTCTCACAATGCACTGATTGTGCCTCTTATAACACACTATGTATCCCACCTCAGACTGATTGTGTCTCCCACAACACACTGATTGTGTCTCCCACAACACACTGATTGTGTCTCCTATAACACACTGATTATGTCGCCCACAACACACTGATTGGGTCTCCCACAGCACACTGATCGTGTCTTCCACATGCACTGATTATGTCTCTCACCACACACTGGTTGTGCCTCCCTCAACACACTGATTGTGTCTCCCACAACACACTGATTGTGTCTCCCACAACACAGTGATTGTGCCTCCCACAACACACAGATTGTGCCTCCCACAACACACTGATTGTGTCTCCCACAACACACTGATTGTGTCTCCCACAACACACTGATTGTGTCTCCCACATACACCGATTATGTCTCCCACCACACACTGACTGTGCCTCCCTCAACACACTGATTGTGTCTCCCACAACACAGTGATTGTGCCTCCCACAACACACAGATTGTGCCTCCCACAACACACTGATTGTGTCTCCCACAACACACTGATAGTGTCTTCCACATACACCGATTATGTCTCCCACCACACACTGACTGTGCCTCCCTCAACACACTGATTGTGTCTCCCACAACACACTGATCGTGTCTTCCACATACACTGATTGTGTCTCTCACTACACGCTGATTGTATCTCCCTCAACACACTGATTCTCCCTCCCACCACACACTGATTGTGTCTCCCACCACACACTGATTGTGTCTCCCACAACACACTGATTGTGTCTCCCACAACACACTGATTGTGTCTCCCACCACACACTGACTGTGCCTCCCACAACACACTGATTATGTCTCCCACAACACACTGACTGTGTCTCCCACAACACACTGATTGTGCCTCCCACAACACACTGATTGTGTCTCCCACAACACACTGACTGTGCCTCCCACCACACACTGACTGTGTCTCCCACAACACACTGACTGTGCCTCCGACAACACACTGATTGTGTCTCCGATAACTCACTGTTTATGTCTCCGACAACACACTGATTGTGCCTCCCACAACACACTGATTGTGCCTCCCTCAACACACTGATTGTATCTCCCACAACTCACTGATTGTGTCTCCCACCACACACTGATTGTGTCTCCCACAACACACTGATTGTGTCTCCCACAACACACTGATTGGGTCTCCCACACACACTGATTGTGTCTCCCACAACTCACTGATTGTGTCTCCCACAACACACTGATTGTGTCTCCCACAACACACTGATTGGGTCTCCCACACACACTGATTGTGTCTCCCACAACACACTGATTGTGTCTCCCACAACTCACTGATTGTGTCTCCCACAACACACTGATTGTGTCTCCCACAACTCACTGATTGTGTCTCCCACAACACACTGATTGTGTCTCCCACAACACACTGATCGTGTCTTCCACATACACTGATTATGTCTCTCACTACACGCTGATTGTATCTCCCTCAACACACTGATTTTGTCTCCCACCACTCACTGATTATGTCTTCCACAACACACTGATTGTGTCTCCCACCACACACTGATTGTGCCTCCCACCACACACTGATTGTGCCTCCGACAACACACTGATTGTGTCTCCGATAACTCACTGTTTATGTCTCCGACAACACACTGATTGTGTCTCCCACAACACACTGCTTGTGCCTCCCACAACACACTGATTGTATCTCCCACAACTCACTGATTGTGTCTCCCACAACACACTGATTGGGTCTCCCACAACTCACTGATTGTGTCTCCCACAACACACTGATTGTGTCTCCCACAACACACTGATTGTGTCTCCCACAACACACTGATTGTGTCTCCCACAACACACTGATTGTGTCCCCACCACACACTGATTTTGTCTCCCACAACACACTGATTGTATCTCCCACACCACACTGTTTGTGTCTCTCACCACACACAGACTGTGTCTCCCACCATACACTGATTGTGTCTCCCACCACACACTGATTGTGTCTCCCACCACACACTGATTGTGTCTCCGATAACTCACTGTTTATGTCTCCGACAACACACTGATTGTGCCTCCCACAACACACTGATTGTGCCTCCCTCAACACACTGATTGTATCTCCCACAACTCACTGATTGTGTCTCCCACCACACACTGATTGTGTCTCCCACAACACACTGATTGTGTCTCCCACAACACACTGATTGGGTCTCCCACACACACTGATTGTGTCTCCCACAACTCACTGATTGTGTCTCCCACAACACACTGATTGTGTCTCCCACAACACACTGATTGGGTCTCCCACACACACTGATTGTGTCTCCCACAACACACTGATTGTGTGTCCCACAACTCACTGATTGTGTCTCCCACAACACACTGATTGTGTCTCCCACAACTCACTGATTGTGTCTCCCACAACACACTGATTGTGCCTCCCACAACACACTGATCGTGTCTTCCACATACACTGATTATGTCTCTCACTACACGCTGATTGTATCTCCCTCAACACACTGATTTTGTCTCCCACCACTCACTGATTATGTCTTCCACAACACACTGATTGTGTCTCCCACCACACACTGATTGTGCCTCCCACCACACACTGATTGTGCCTCCGACAACACACTGATTGTGTCTCCGATAACTCACTGTTTATGTCTCCGACAACACACTGATTGTGCCTCCCACAACACACTGCTTGTGCCTCCCACAACACACTGATTGTATCTCCCACAACTCACTGATTGTGTCTCCCACAACACACTGATTGGGTCTCCCACAACTCACTGATTGTGTCTCCCACAACACACTGATTCTGTCTCCCACAACACACTGATTGTGTCTCCCACAACACACTGATTGTGTCTCCCACAACACACTGATTGTGTCTCCCACAACACACTGATTGTGTCCCCACCACACACTGATTTTGTCTCCCACAACACACTGATTGTATCTCCCACAACACACTGTTTGTGTCTCTCACCACACACAGAGTGTGTCTCCCACCATACACTGATTGTGTCTCCCACCACACACTGATTGTGTCTCCCACCACACACTGATTGTGTCTCCCACAACACACTGCTTGTGTATCCCACCACACACTGATTGTGTCTCCCACCACACACTGATTGTGTCTCCCACAACACACTGTTTGTGTCTCCCACCACACACTGATTGTGTCTCCCACCACACACTGATTGTGTCTCCCACAACACACTGATTGTATCTCCCACAACACACTGATTGTGTCTCTCACCACACACAGAGTGTGTCTCCCACCATACACTGATTGTGTCTCCCACCACACACTGATTGTGTCTCCCACCACACACTGATTGTGTCTCCCACAACACACTGTTTGTGTCGCCCACCACACACTGATTGTGTCTCCCACCACACACTGATTGTGTCTCCCACCACACACTGATTGTGTCTCCCACCACACACTGATTGTGTCTCCCACAACACACTGTTTGTGTCGCCCACCACACACTGATTGTGTCTCCCACCACACACTGATTGTGTCTCCCACCACACACTGATTGTGTCTCCCACAACACACTGATTGTGTATCCCACAACACACTGATTGTGTCTTCCACCACACACTGATTGTGCCTTCCACAACACACTGATTGTGCCTCCCACCACACACTGATTGTGCCTCCAACAACACACTGATTGTGTCCCCCACAACACACTGATTGTGTCTCCCACAACACGCTGATTGTGTCTCCCACAACACACTGATTGTGTCTCCCACAGCACACTGATCGTGTCTTCCACATACACTGATTATGTCTCTCACCACACACTGATTGTGCCTCCCTCAACACACTGACTGTGCCTCCCACAACACACTGATTGTGTCTTCCACAATACACTGATTATGTCTCTCACCACACACTGATTGTGCCTCCCTCAACACACTGATTGTGTCTCCCACAACACACTGATTGTGTCTCCCACAACACACTGATTGTACCAACCACAACACACAGAGTGTGTATCCCACAACACATTGATTGTGTCTCCCACCACACACTGACTGTGTCTCCCACCACACACTGATTGTGTCTCCCACCACACACTGATTGTGTCTCCCACAACACACTGACTGTGTCTTCCACAATACACTGATTGTGTCTCCCACCACACACTGATTGTGCCTCCCACAACACACTGATTGTGTCTCCCACCACACACTGTTTGTGTCTTCCACAACACACTGATTGTGTCTCCCATCACATACTGATTGTGTCTCCCACCACACACTGTTTGTGTCTCCCACCACACACTGATTGTGTCTCCCACAACACACTGATTGTGTCTCCCACAACACACTGATTGTGTCTCCCACCACACACTGACTGTGCCTCCCACAACACACTGATTATATCTTCCACAACACACTGATTGTGTCTCCCACAACACACTGATTGTGTCTCCCACCACACACTGACTGTGCCTCCCACAACACACTGATTGTGTCTCCCACCACACACTGACTGTGCCTCCCACAACACACTGATTATATCTTCCACAACACACTGATTGTGTCTTCCACAGCACACTGATTGTGTCTCCCACCACACACTGACTGTGCCTCCCACAACACACTGATTATATCTTCCACAACACACTGATTGTGTCTCCCACAACACACTGATTGTGTCTCCCACCACACACTGCTTGTGCCTCCCACAACACACTGATTGTGTCTCCCACAACACACTGATTGTGTCTCCCACCACACACTGACTGTGCCTCCCACAACACACTGATTATATCTTCCACAACACACTGATTGTGTCTCCCACAACACACTGATTGTGTCTCCCACCACACACTGACTGTGCCTCCCACAACACACTGATTGTGTCTCCCACCACACACTGACTGTGCCTCCCACAACACACTGATTATATCTTCCACAACACACTGATTGTGTCTCCCACAGCACACTGATCGTGTCTTCCACATGCACTGATTATGTTTCTCACCACACACTGGTTGTGCCTCCCTCAACACACTGATTGTGTCTCCCACAACACACTGATTGTGTCTCCCACAACACACTGATTGTGTCTCCTACAATGCACTGATTGTGTCTCCCACAATGCACTGATTGTGTCTCTCACAATGCACTGATTGTGCCTCTTATAACACACTATGTATCCCACCACAGACTGATTGTGTCTCCCACAACACACTGATTGTGCCTCTTATAACACACTATGTCTCCCACAACACAGTGATTGTGACTCCCACAATGCACTGATTGTGTCTCTCACAACACACTGATTGTGCCTCTTATAACACACTATGTCTCCCACGACAGACTAATTGTGTCTCCCACTGCACACTGATTTTGTCTCCCACAACACACTGATTGTGTCTCCCACAATGCACTGATTGTGTCTCTCACAATGCACTGATTGTGCCTCTTATAACACACTATGTATCCCACCACAGACTGATTGTGTCTCCCACAACACACTGATTGTGTCTCCCACAACACACTGATTGTGTCTCCCACAACACACTGATTGTGTCTCCTATAACACACTGATTATGTCGCCCACAACACACTGATTGTGTCTCCCACAGCACACTGATCGTGTCTTCCACATGCACTGATTATGTCTCTCACCACACACTGGTTGTGCCTCCCTCAACACACTGATTGTGTCTCCCACAACACACTGATTGTGTCTCCCACAACACAGTGATTGTGCCTCCCACAACACACAGATTGTGCCTCCCACAACACACTGATTGTGTCTCCCACAACACACTGATTGTGTCTCCCACAACACACTGATTGTGTCTTCCACATACACCGATTATGTCTCCCACCACACACTGACTGTGCCTCCCTCAACACACTGATTGTGTCTCCCACAACATCCTGATCGTGTCTTCCACATACACTGATTGTGTCTCCCACAACACGCTGATTGTATCTCCCTCAACACACTGATTCTCCCTCCCACCACACACTGATTGTGTCTCCCACCACACACTGATTGTGTCTCCCACAACACACTGATTGTGTCTCCCACAACACACTGATTGTGTCTCCCACCACACACTGACTGTGCCTCCCACAACACACTGATTATATCTTCCACAACACACTGATTGTGTCTCCCACAGCACACTGATCGTGTCTTCCACATGCACTGATTATGTCTCTCACCACACACTGGTTGTGCCTCCCTCAACACACTGATTGTGTCTCCCACAACACACTGATTGTGTCTCCCACAACACACTGATTGTGTCTCCTACAATGCACTGATTGTGTCTCCCACAATGCACTGATTGTGTCTCTCACAATGCACTGATTGTGTCTCTCACAATGCACTGATTGTGTCTCCCACAATGCACTGATTGTGCCTCTTATAACACACTATGTATCCCACCACAGACTGATTGTGTCTCCCACAACACACTGATTGTGCCTCTTATAACACACTATGTCTCCCACAACACAGTGATTGTGGCTCCCACAATGCACTGATTGTGTCTCTCACAACACACTGATTGTGCCTCTTATAACACACTATGTCTCCCACGACAGACTAATTGTGTCTCCCACTGCACACTGATTTTGTCTCCCACAACACACTGATTGTGTCTCCCACAATGCACTGATTGTGTCTCTCACAATGCACTGATTGTGCCTCTTATAACACACTATGTATCCCACCTCAGACTGATTGTGTCTCCCACAACACACTGATTGTGTCTCCCACAACACACTGATTGTGTCTCCTATAACACACTGATTATGTCGCCCACAACACACTGATTGGGTCTCCCACAGCACACTGATCGTGTCTTCCACATGCACTGATTATGTCTCTCACCACACACTGGTTGTGCCTCCCTCAACACACTGATTGTGTCTCCCACAACACACTGATTGTGTCTCCCACAACACAGTGATTGTGCCTCCCACAACACACAGATTGTGCCTCCCACAACACACTGATTGTGTCTCCCACAACACACTGATTGTGTCTCCCACAACACACTGATTGTGTCTCCCACATACACCGATTATGTCTCCCACCACACACTGACTGTGCCTCCCTCAACACACTGATTGTGTCTCCCACAACACAGTGATTGTGCCTCCCACAACACACAGATTGTGCCTCCCACAACACACTGATTGTGTCTCCCACAACACACTGATAGTGTCTTCCACATACACCGATTATGTCTCCCACCACACACTGACTGTGCCTCCCTCAACACACTGATTGTGTCTCCCACAACACACTGATCGTGTCTTCCACATACACTGATTGTGTCTCTCACTACACGCTGATTGTATCTCCCTCAACACACTGATTCTCCCTCCCACCACACACTGATTGTGTCTCCCACCACACACTGATTGTGTCTCCCACAACACACTGATTGTGTCTCCCACAACACACTGATTGTGTCTCCCACCACACACTGACTGTGCCTCCCACAACACACTGATTATGTCTCCCACAACACACTGACTGTGTCTCCCACAACACACTGATTGTGCCTCCCACAACACACTGATTGTGTCTCCCACAACACACTGACTGTGCCTCCCACCACACACTGACTGTGTCTCCCACAACACACTGACTGTGCCTCCGACAACACACTGATTGTGTCTCCGATAACTCACTGTTTATGTCTCCGACAACACACTGATTGTGCCTCCCACAACACACTGATTGTGCCTCCCTCAACACACTGATTGTATCTCCCACAACTCACTGATTGTGTCTCCCACCACACACTGATTGTGTCTCCCACAACACACTGATTGTGTCTCCCACAACACACTGATTGGGTCTCCCACACACACTGATTGTGTCTCCCACAACTCACTGATTGTGTCTCCCACAACACACTGATTGTGTCTCCCACAACACACTGATTGGGTCTCCCACACACACTGATTGTGTCTCCCACAACACACTGATTGTGTCTCCCACAACTCACTGATTGTGTCTCCCACAACACACTGATTGTGTCTCCCACAACTCACTGATTGTGTCTCCCACAACACACTGATTGTGTCTCCCACAACACACTGATCGTGTCTTCCACATACACTGATTATGTCTCTCACTACACGCTGATTGTATCTCCCTCAACACACTGATTTTGTCTCCCACCACTCACTGATTATGTCTTCCACAACACACTGATTGTGTCTCCCACCACACACTGATTGTGCCTCCCACCACACACTGATTGTGCCTCCGACAACACACTGATTGTGTCTCCGATAACTCACTGTTTATGTCTCCGACAACACACTGATTGTGTCTCCCACAACACACTGCTTGTGCCTCCCACAACACACTGATTGTATCTCCCACAACTCACTGATTGTGTCTCCCACAACACACTGATTGGGTCTCCCACAACTCACTGATTGTGTCTCCCACAACACACTGATTGTGTCTCCCACAACACACTGATTGTGTCTCCCACAACACACTGATTGTGTCTCCCACAACACACTGATTGTGTCCCCACCACACACTGATTTTGTCTCCCACAACACACTGATTGTATCTCCCACAACACACTGTTTGTGTCTCTCACCACACACAGACTGTGTCTCCCACCATACACTGATTGTGTCTCCCACCACACACTGATTGTGTCTCCCACCACACACTGATTGTGTCTCCGATAACTCACTGTTTATGTCTCCGACAACACACTGATTGTGCCTCCCACAACACACTGATTGTGCCTCCCTCAACACACTGATTGTATCTCCCACAACTCACTGATTGTGTCTCCCACCACACACTGATTGTGTCTCCCACAACACACTGATTGTGTCTCCCACAACACACTGATTGGGTCTCCCACACACACTGATTGTGTCTCCCACAACTCACTGATTGTGTCTCCCACAACACACTGATTGTGTCTCCCACAACACACTGATTGGGTCTCCCACACACACTGATTGTGTCTCCCACAACACACTGATTGTGTGTCCCACAACTCACTGATTGTGTCTCCCACAACACACTGATTGTGTCTCCCACAACTCACTGATTGTGTCTCCCACAACACACTGATTGTGCCTCCCACAACACACTGATCGTGTCTTCCACATACACTGATTATGTCTCTCACTACACGCTGATTGTATCTCCCTCAACACACTGATTTTGTCTCCCACCACTCACTGATTATGTCTTCCACAACACACTGATTGTGTCTCCCACCACACACTGATTGTGCCTCCCACCACACACTGATTGTGCCTCCGACAACACACTGATTGTGTCTCCGATAACTCACTGTTTATGTCTCCGACAACACACTGATTGTGCCTCCCACAACACACTGCTTGTGCCTCCCACAACACACTGATTGTATCTCCCACAACTCACTGATTGTGTCTCCCACAACACACTGATTGGGTCTCCCACAACTCACTGATTGTGTCTCCCACAACACACTGATTCTGTCTCCCACAACACACTGATTGTGTCTCCCACAACACACTGATTGTGTCTCCCACAACACACTGATTGTGTCTCCCACAACACACTGATTGTGTCCCCACCACACACTGATTTTGTCTCCCACAACACACTGATTGTATCTCCCACAACACACTGTTTGTGTCTCTCACCACACACAGAGTGTGTCTCCCACCATACACTGATTGTGTCTCCCACCACACACTGATTGTGTCTCCCACCACACACTGATTGTGTCTCCCACAACACACTGTTTGTGTCTCCCACCACACACTGATTGTGTCTCCCACCACACACTGATTGTGTCTCCCACAACACACTGTTTGTGTCTCCCACCACACACTGATTGTGTCTCCCACCACACACTGATTGTGTCTCCCACAACACACTGATTGTATCTCCCACAACACACTGATTGTGTCTCTCACCACACACAGAGTGTGTCTCCCACCATACACTGATTGTGTCTCCCACCACACACTGATTGTGTCTCCCACCACACACTGATTGTGTCTCCCACAACACACTGTTTGTGTCTCCCACCACACACTGATTGTGTCTCCCACCACACACTGATTGTGTCTCCCACCACACACTGATTGTGTCTCCCACAACACACTGATTGTGTCTCCCACAAGACACTGATTGTGTATCCCGCAACACACTGATTGTGTCCTCCACCACACACTGATTGTGCCTTCCACAACACACTGATTGTGCCTCCCACCACACACTGATTGTGCCTCCAACAACACACTGATTGTGTCCCCCACAACACACTGATTGTGTCTCCCACAACACGCTGATTGTGTCTCCCACAACACACTGATTGTGTCTCCCACAGCACACTGATCGTGTCTTCCACATACACTGATTATGTCTCTCACCACACACTGATTGTGCCTCCCTCAACACACTGACTGTGCCTCCCACAACACACTGATTGTGTCTTCCACAATACACTGATTATGTCTCTCACCACACACTGATTGTGCCTCCCTCAACACACTGATTGTGTCTCCCACAACACACTGATTGTGTCTCCCACAACACACTGATTGTACCAACCACAACACACAGAGTGTGTATCCCACAACACATTGATTGTGTCTCCCACGACACACTGACTGTGTCTCCCACCACACACTGATTGTGTCTCCCACCACACACTGATTGTGTCTCCCACAACACACTGACTGTGTCTTCCACAATACACTGATTGTGTCTCCCACCACACACTGATTGTGCCTCCCACAACACACTGATTGTGTCTCCCACCACACACTGTTTGTGTCTTCCACAACACACTGATTGTGTCTCCCATCACATACTGATTGTGTCTCCCACCACACACTGTTTGTGTCTCCCACCACACACTGATTGTGTCTCCCACAACACACTGATTGTGTCTCCCACAACACACTGACTGTGTCTTCCACAATACACTGATTGTGTCTCCCACCACACACTGATTGTGCCTCCCACAATACACTGATTGTGTATCCAACAACACACTGATTGTGTCTTCCACCACACACTGTTTGTGCTTTCCACAACACACTGATTGTGCCTCCCACAACACACTGATTGTGCCTCCGATAACACACTGATTTGTGTCTCCCACAACACACTGATTGTGTCCCCACCACACACTGATTGTGTCTCCCACCACACACTGATTGTGTCTCCCTCAACACACTGATTGTGTCTCCCACAACACACTGATCGTATCTTCCACATACAGTGATTATGTCTCTCACCACACACTGATTGTGCCTCCCTCAACACACTGATTGTGTCTCCCACCACACACTGATTGTGTCTCCCACAACACACTGATTGTGTCTTCCACCACACACTGATTGTGCCTCCCTCAACACACTGATTTTGTCTCCCACAACACACTGATCGTATCTTCCACATACAGTGATTATGTCTCCCACAACACACTGATTGTGTCTGCCACAACACACTAATTGTGCCTCCTATAACACACTGATTGTGTCTTCCACATACACTGATTATGTCTCCCACCACACACTGATTGTGCCTCCCTCAACACACTGATTGTGCCTCCCTCAACACACTGATTGTGCCTCCCACAACACACTGATTGTGTCTCCCATCACATACTGATTGTGTTTCCCACCACACACTGTTTGTGTCTCCCACCACACACTGTTTGTGTCTTCCACAACACACTGATTGTGTCTCCCATCACATACTGATTGTGTCTCCCACCACACACTGTTTGTGTCTCCCACCACACACTGATTGTGTCTCCCACAACACACTGATTGTGTCTCCCACAACACACTGACTGTGTCTTCCACAATACACTGATTGTGTCTCCCACCACACACTGATTGTGCCTCCCACAATACACTGATTGTGTATCCAACAACACACTGATTGTGTCTTCCACCACACACTGTTTGTGCTTTCCACAACACACTGCTGGTGCCTCCCACAACACACTGATTGTGCCTCCGATAACACACTGATTTGTGTCTCCCGCAACACACTGATTGTGTCCCCACCACACACTGATTGTGTCTCCCACCACACACTGATTGTGTCTCCCTCAACACACTGATTGTGTCTCCCACAACACACTGATCGTATCTTCCACATACAGTGATTATGTCTCTCACCACACACTGATTGTGCCTCCCTCAACACACTGATTGTGTCTCCCACCACACACTGATTGTGTCTCCCACAACACACTGATTGTGTCTTCCACCACACACTGATTGTGCCTCCCTCAACACACTGATTGTGTCTCCCACAACACACTGATCGTATCTTCCACATACAGTGATTATGTCTCCCACAACACACTGATTGTGTCTGCCACAACACACTAATTGTGCCTCCTATAACACACTGATTGTGTCTTCCACATACACTGATTATGTCTCCCACCACACACTGATTGTGCCTCCCTCAACACACTGATTGTGCCTCCCTCAACACACTGATTGTGCCTCCCACCACACACTGTTTGTGTTTCCCACCACACACTGTTTGTGTCTCCCACCACACACTGATTGTGTCTCCCACAACACACTGATTGTGTATCCAACAACACACTGATTGTGTCTCCCACAACACACTGATTGTGTCTCCCACCACACACTGACTGTGTCTCCCACAACACACTGATTGTGTCCCCACCACACACTGACTGTGTCTCCCACCACACACTGATTGTGTCTCCCACAACACACTGATTGTGTCTCCCACAACACACTGATTGTGTCTCCCACAACACACTGATTGTGTATCCAACAACACACTGATTGTGTCTCCCACAACACACTGATTGTGTCTCCCACAACACGCTGATTGTGTCCCCACCACACACTGATTGTGTCTCCCACAACACACTGATTGTGTATCCAACAACACACTGATTGTGTCTCCCACAACACACTGATTGTGCCTCCCTCAACACACTGATTGTGCCTCCCTCAACACACTGATTGTGTCTCCCACAACACACTGATTGTGCCTCCCTCAACACACTGATTGTGTATCCAACAACACACTGATTGTGTCTCCCACAACACACTGATTGTGTCTCCTATAACACACTGATCGTGTCTTCCACATACACTGATTATGTCTCTCAACACACACTGATTGTGCCTCCCTCAACACACTGATTGTGTCTCCCACAACACACTGATTGTGCCTCCCTCAACACACTGATTGTGCCTCCCTCAACACACTGATTGTGTATCGAACAACACACTGATCGTGTAATCCACAACACACTGATTATGTCTCTCAACACACACTGATTGTGTCTCCCACAACACACTGATTGTGTCTCCCACAACACACTGATTGTGTCTCCCACAACACACTGATTGTGTCTCCTATAACACACTGATCGTGTCTTCCACAACACACTGATTATGTCTCTCAACACACACTGATTGTGTCTCCCACAACACACTGATTGTGCCTCCCTCAACACACTGATTGTGCCTCCCACAACACACTGATTGTGTCTCCCACAGCACACTGATTGTGTCTCCCACAGCACACTGATCGTGTCTTCCACATACACTGATTATGTCTCTCACCACACACTGATTGTGCCTCCCTCAACACACTGATAGTGTCTCCCACAACACACTGATTGTGTATCCAACAACACACTGACTGTGTCTCCCACCACACACTGATTGTGTCTCCCACAACACACTGATTGTGTATCCAACAACACACTGATTGTGTCTCCTATAACACACTGATTGTGTCTCCCACAACACGCTGATTGTGTTTCCCTCAACACACTGATTGTGTCTCCCTCAACACACTGATTGTGTCTCCAACAACACACTGATTGTGTCTCCCACAACACACTGATTGTGTCTCCCACAACACACTGATTGTGTCTCCCACAACACGCTGATTGTGTCTCCCACAACACGCTGATTGTGTCTCCCACAACACGCTGATTGTGTCCCCACCACACACTGATTGTGTCTCCCACAACACACTGATTGTGACTCCTAAAACACACTGATTGTGTCTCCCACAACACACTGATTGTGTCCCCATCACACACTGATTGTGTCTCCCACAACACACTGATTGTGTATCCAACAACACACTGATTGTGTCTCCCACCACACGCTGTTTGTGTCTCCCACAACACGCTGATTGTGTCCCCACCACACACTGATTGTGTCTCCCACAACACGCTGATTGTGTCTCCCACAACACGTTGATTGTGTCTCCCACAACACACTGATTGTGTCTCCCACAACACGCTGATTGTGTCTCCCACAACACGCTGATTGTGTCTCCCACAACACGCTGATTGTGTCTCCCACAACACGCTGATTGTGTCTCCCACAACACGCTGATTGTGTCTCCCACAACACGCTGATTGTGTCTCCCACAACACACTGATTGTGTCTCCCACCACACACTGTTTGTGTCTCCCACAACACGGTGATTGTGTCCCCACCACACACTGATTGTGTCTCCCACAACACGCTGATTGTGTCTCCCACAACACGCTGATTGTGTCTCCCACAACACACTGATTGTGTCTCCCACAACACGCTGATTGTGTCTCCCACAAAAAGCTGATTGTGTCTCCCACAACACACTGATTGTGTCTCCCACAACACGCTGATTGTGTCCCCACCACACACTGATTGTGTCTCCTATAACACACTGATTGTGTCTCCTAAAACACACTGATTGTGTCTCCCACAACACACTGATTGTGCCTCCCTCAACACACTGATTGTGTCCCCATCACACACTGATTGTGTCTCCCACAACACACTGATTGTGTCCCCACCACACACTGATTGTGTCTCCCACCACACACTGATTGTGTCTCCCACCACACACTGATTGTGTCTCCTAAAACACACTGATTGTGTCTCCCACAACACACTGATTGTGTCTCCCACAACACACTGATTGTGTCCCCACCACACACTGATTGTGTCTCCCACAACACACTGATTGTGTCTCCTAAAACACACTGATTGTGTCTCCCACAACACACTGATTGTGCCTCCCTCAACACACTGATTGTGTCTCCCACAACACACTGATTGTGTCTCCCACCACACACTGATTGTGTCTCCCACAACACGCTGATTGTGTCTCCCACAACACAATGATTGTGCCTCCCTCAACACACTGATTGTGTCTCCCACAACACACTGATTGTGTCTCCCACAACACGCTGATTGTGTCTCCCACAACACACTGATTGTGCCTCCCTCAACACACTGATTGTGTCTCCCACAACACACTGATTGTGTCTCCCACCACACACTGATTGTGTCTCCCACCACACACTGTTTGTGTCTCCCACCACACACTGACTGTGCCTCCCACAACACACTGATTGTGTCCCCACCACACACTGATTGTGTCTCCCACCACACACTGATTGTGTCTCCCTCAACACACTGATTGTGTCTCCCACAACACACTGATCGTATCTTCCACATACAGTGATTATGTCTCTCACCACACACTGATTGTGCCTCCCTCAACACACTGATTGTGTCTCCCACCACACACTGATTGTGTCTCCCACAACACACTGATTGTGTCTTCCACCACACACTGATTGTGCCTCCCTCAACACACTGATTGTGTCTCCCACAACACACTGATCGTATCTTCCACATACAGTGATTATGTCTCTCACCACACACTGATTGTGCCTCCCTCAACACACTGATTGTGTCTCCCACAACACACTGATTGTGTCTGCCACAACACACTAATTGTGCCTCCTATAACACACTGATTGTGTCTTCCACATACACTGATTATGTCTCCCACCACACACTGATTGTGCCTCCCTCAACACACTGATTGTGCCTCCCTCAACACACTGATTGTGCCTCCCACAACACACTGATTGTGTCTCCCATCACATACTGATTGTGTTTCCCACCACACACTGTTTGTGTCTCACACCACACACTGATTGTGTCTCCCACAACACACTGATTGTGTATCCAACAACACACTGATTGTGTCTCCCACAACACACTGATTGTGTCTCCCACCACACACTGACTGTGTCTCCCACAACACACTGATTGTGTCCCCACCACACACTGACTGTGTCTCCCACCACACACTGATTGTGTCTCCCACAACACACTGATTGTGTCTCCCACAACACACTGATTGTGTCTCCCACAACACACTGATTGTGTATCCAACAACACACTGATTGTGTCTCCCACAACACACTGATTGTGTCTCCCACAACACGCTGATTGTGTCCCCACCACACACTGATTGTGTCTCCCACAACAGACTGATTGTGTATCCAACAACACACTGATTGTGTCTCCCACAACACACTGATTGTGCCTCCCTCAACACACTGATTGTGCCTCCCTCAACACACTGATTGTGTCTCCCACAACACACTGATTGTGCCTCCCTCAACACACTGATTGTGTATCCAACAACACACTGATTGTGTCTCCCACAACACACTGATTGTGTCTCCTATAACACACTGATCGTGTCTTCCACATACACTGATTATGTCTCTCAACACACACTGATTGTGCCTCCCTCAACACACTGATTGTGTCTCCCACAACACACTGATTGTGTATCGAACAACACACTGATCGTGTCTTCCACAACACACTGATTATGTCTCTCAACACACACTGATTGTGTCTCCCACAACACACTGATTGTGTCTCCCACAACACACTGATTGTGTCTCCCACAACACACTGATTGTGTCTCCCACAACACACTGATTGTGTCTCCTATAACACACTGATCGTGTCTTCCACAACACACTGATTATGTCTCTCAACACACACTGATTGTGTCTCCCACAACACACTGATTGTGCCTCCCTCAACACACTGATTGTGCCTCCCACAACACACTGATTGTGTCTCCCACAGCACACTGATTGTGTCTCCCACAGCACACTGATCGTGTCTTCCACATACACTGATTATGTCTCTCACCACACACTGATTGTGCCTCCCTCAACACACTGATAGTGTCTCCCACAACACACTGATTGTGTATCCAACAACACACTGACTGTGTCTCCCACCACACACTGATTGTGTCTCCCACAACACACTGATTGTGTATCCAACAACACACTGATTGTGTCTCCTATAACACACTGATTGTGTCTCCCACAACACGCTGATTGTGTTTCCCTCAACACACTGATTGTGTCTCCCTCAACACACTGATTGTGTCTCCAACAACACACTGATTGTGTCTCCCACAACACACTGATTGTGTCTCCCACAACACACTGATTGTGTCTCCCACAACACACTGATTGTGTCTCCCACAACACGCTGATTGTGTCTCCCACAACACGCTGATTGTGTCCCCACCACACACTGATTGTGTCTCCCACAACACACTGATTGTGTCTCCTAAAACACACTGATTGTGTCTCCCACAACACACTGATTGTGTCCCCATCACACACTGATTGTGTCTCCCACAACACACTGATTGTGTATCCAACAACACACTGATTGTGTCTCCCACCACACACTGTTTGTGTCTCCCACAACACGCTGATTGTGTCCCCACCACACACTGATTGTGTTTCCCACAACACGCTGATTGTGTCTCCCACAACACGCTGATTGTGTCTCCCACAACACACTGATTGTGTCTCCCACAACACGCTGATTGTGTCTCCCACAACACACTGATTGTGTCTCCAACAACACGCTGATTGTGTCTCCCACAACACGCTGATTGTGTCTCCCACAACACGCTGATTGTGTCTCCCACAACACGCTGATTGTGTCTCCCACAACACGCTGATTGTGTCTCCCACAACACACTGATTGTGTCTCCCACAACACAATGATTGTGCCTCCCTCAACACACTGATTGTGTCTCCCACAACACACTGATTGTGTCTCCCACAACACGCTGATTGTGTCTCCCACAACACAATGATTGTGCCTCCCTCAACACACTGATTGTGTCTCCCACCACACACTGATTGTGTCTCCCACCACACACTGATTGTGTCTCCCACCACACACTGTTTGTGTCTCCCACCACACACTGACTGTGCCTCCCACAACACACTGATTGTGTCCCCACCACACACTGATTGTGTCTCCCACCACACACTGATTGTGTCTCCCTCAACACACTGATTGTGTCTCCCACAACACACTGATCGTATCTTCCACATACAGTGATTATGTCTCTCACCACACACTGATTGTGCCTCCCTCAACACACTGATTGTGTCTCCCACCACACACTGATTGTGTCTCCCACAACACACTGATTGTGTCTTCCACCACACACTGATTGTGCCTCCCTCAACACACTGATTGTGTCTCCCACAACACACTGATCGTATCTTCCACATACAGTGATTATGTCTCTCACCACACACTGATTGTGCCTCCCTCAACACACTGATTGTGTCTCCCACAACACACTGATTGTGTCTGCCACAACACACTGATTGTGTCTTCCACATACACTGATTATGTCTCCCACCACACACTGATTGTGCCTCCCTCAACACACTGATTGTGCCTCCCTCAACACACTGATTGTGCCTCCCACAACACACTGATTGTGTCTCCCATCACATACTGATTGTGTCTCCCACAACACACTGATTGTGTATCGAACAACACACTGATCGTGTCTTCCACAACACACTGATTATGTCTCTCAACACACACTGATTGTGTCTCCCACAACACACTGATTGTGTCTCCCACAACACACTGATTGTGTCTCCCACAACACACTGATTGTGTCTCCCACAACACACTGATTGTGTCTCCTATAACACACTGATCGTGTCTTCCACAACACACTGATTATGTCTCTCAACACACACTGATTGTGTCTCCCACAACACACTGATTGTGCCTCCCTCAACACACTGATTGTGCCTCCCACAACACACTGATTGTGTCTCCCACAGCACACTGATTGTGTCTCCCACAGCACACTGATCGTGTCTTCCACATACACTGATTATGTCTCTCACCACACACTGATTGTGCCTCCCTCAACACACTGATAGTGTCTCCCACAACACACTGATTGTGTATCCAACAACACACTGACTGTGTCTCCCACCACACACTGATTGTGTCTCCCACAACACACTGATTGTGTATCCAACAACACACTGATTGTGTCTCCTATAACACACTGATTGTGTCTCCCACAACACGCTGATTGTGTTTCCCTCAACACACTGATTGTGTCTCCCTCAACACACTGATTGTGTCTCCAACAACACACTGATTGTGTCTCCCACAACACACTGATTGTGTCTCCCACAACACACTGATTGTGTCTCCCACAACACACTGATTGTGTCTCCCACAACACGCTGATTGTGTCTCCCACAACACGCTGATTGTGTCCCCACCACACACTGATTGTGTCTCCCACAACACACTGATTGTGTCTCCTAAAACACACTGATTGTGTCTCCCACAACACACTGATTGTGTCCCCATCACACACTGATTGTGTCTCCCACAACACACTGATTGTGTATCCAACAACACACTGATTGTGTCTCCCACCACACACTGTTTGTGTCTCCCACAACACGCTGATTGTGTCCCCACCACACACTGATTGTGTCTCCCACAACACGCTGATTGTGTCTCCCACAACACGCTGATTGTGTCTCCCACAACACACTGATTGTGTCTCCCACAACACGCTGATTGTGTCTCCCACAACACACTGATTGTGTCTCCCACAACACGCTGATTGTGTCTCCCACAACACGCTGATTGTGTCTCCCACAACACGCTGATTGTGTCTCCCACAACACGCTGATTGTGTCTCCCACAACACGCTGATTGTGTCTCCCACAACACACTGATTGTGTCTCCCACCACACACTGTTTGTGTCTCCCACAACACGCTGATTGTGTCCCCACCACACACTGATTGTGTCTCCCACAACACGCTGATTGTGTCTCCCACAACACGCTGATTGTGTCTCCCACAACACACTGTTTGTGTCTCCCACAACACGCTGATTGTGTCTCCCACAACACGCTGATTGTGTCTCCCACAACACACTGATTGTGTCTCCCACAACACGCTGATTGTGTCCCCACCACACACTGATTGTGTCTCCTATAACACACTGATTGTGTCTCCCACAACACACTGATTGTGCCTCACTCAACACACTGATTGTGTCCCCATCACACACTGATTGTGTCTCCCACAACACACTGATTGTGTCCCCACCACACACTGATTGTGTCTCCCACCACACACTGATTGTGTCTCCCACCACACACTGATTGTGTCTCCTAAAACACACTGATTGTGTCTCCCACAACACACTGATTGTGTCTCCCACAACACACTGATTGTGTCCCCACCACACACTGATTGTGTCTCCCACAACACACTGATTGTGTCTCCTAAAACACACTGATTGTGTCTCCCACAACACACTGATTGTGCCTCCCTCAACACACTGATTGTGTCTCCCACAACACACTGATTGTGTCTCCCACCACACACTGATTGTGTCTCCCACAACACGCTGATTGTGTCTCCCACAACACAATGATTGTGCCTCCCTCAACACACTGATTGTGTCTCCCACAACACACTGATTGTGTCTCCCACAACACGCTGATTGTGTCTCCCACAACACACTGATTGTGCCTCCCTCAACACACTGATTGTGTCTCCCACAACACACTGATTGTGTCTCCCACCACACACTGATTGTGTCTCCCACCACACACTGTTTGTGTCTCCCACCACACACTGACTGTGCCTCCCACAACACACTGATTGTGTCTCCCACAACACACTGTTTGTGCCTCCCACAACACACTGATTGTGTCTCCCACACACACTGTTTGTGTCTCCCACACACACTGATTGTGTCTTCCACAACACACTGATTATGTCTCCCACACACACTGATTGTGTCTCCCACACACACTGATTGTGTCTTCCACAACACACTGATTGTGTCTCCCACCACACACTGACTGTGCCTCCCACAACACACTGATTGTGTCTCCCACAACACACTGATTGTGCCTCCCTCAACACACTGATTGTGTCTCCCACAACACGCTGATTGTGTCTCCCACAACACACTGATTGTGCCTCCCTCAACACACTGATTGTGTCTCCCACAACACACGGATTGTGTCTCCTATAACACACTGATTGTGTCTCCCACAACACACTGATTGTGCCTCACTCAACACACTGATTGTGTCCCCATCACACACTGATTGTGTCTCCCACAACACACTGATTGTGTCCCCACCACACACTGATTGTGTCTCCCACCACACACTGATTGTGTCTCCCACCACACACTGATTGTGTCTCCTAAAACACACTGATTGTGTCTCCCACAACACACTGATTGTGTCTCCCACAACACACTGATTGTGTCCCCACCACACACTGATTGTGTCTCCCACAACACACTGATTGTGTCTCCTAAAACACACTGATTGTGTCTCCCACAACACACTGATTGTGCCTCCCTCAACACACCGATTGTGTCTCCCACAACACACTGATTGTGTCTCCCACCACACACTGATTGTGTCTCCCACAGCACGCTGATTGTGTCTCCCACAACACAATGATTGTGCCTCCCTCAACACACTGATTGTGTCTCCCACAACACACTGATTGTGTCTCCCACAACACGCTGATTGTGTCTCCCACAACACACTGATTGTGCCTCCCTCAACACACTGATTGTGTCTCCCACAACACACTGATTGTGTCTCCCACCACACACTGATTGTGTCTCCCACCACACACTGTTTGTGTCTCCCACCACACACTGACTGTGCCTCCCACAACACACTGATTGTGTCTCCCACAACACACTGTTTGTGCCTCCCACAACACACTGATTGTGTCTCCCACACACACTGTTTGTGTCTCCCACACACACTGATTGTGTCTTCCACAACACACTGATTATGTCTCCCACACACACTGATTGTGTCTCCCACACACACTGATTGTGTCTTCCACAACACACTGATTGTGTCTCCCACCACACACTGACTGTGCCTCCCACAACACACTGATTGTGTCTCCCACAACACACTGATTGTGCCTCCCTCAACACACTGATTGTGTCTCCCACAACACGCTGATTGTGTCTCCCACAACACACTGATTGTGCCTCCCTCAACACACTGATTGTGTCTCCCACAACACACGGATTGTGTCTCCTATAACACACTGATTGTGTCTCCCAAAACACACTGATTGTGCCTCCCTCAACACACTGATTGTCTCTCCTATAACACACTGATTGTGTCTCCCAAAACACACTGATTGTGTCTCCCACAGCACACTAATCGTGTCTTCCACATACACTGATTGTGTCTCCCACCACACACTGATTGTGTCTCCCACCACACACTGTTTGTGTCTCCCACCACACACTGACTGTGCCTCCCACAACACACTGATTGTGTCTCCCACAACACACTGTTTGTGCCTCCCACAACACACTGATTGTGTCTCCCACACACACTGTTTGTGTCTCCCACACACACTGATTGTGTCTTCCACAACACACTGATTGTGTCTCCCACACACACTGATTGTGTCTCCCACACACACTGATTGTGTCTTCCACAACACACTGATTGTGTCTCCCACCACACACTGACTGTGCCTCCCACAACACACTGATTGTGTCTCCCACAACATACTGATTGTGTCTCCCACACACACTGATTGTGTCTTCCACAACACACTGATTGTGTCTCCCACACACACTGATTGTGTCTCCCACAACACACTGTTTGTGTCTCCCACCACACACTGTTTGTGCCTCCCACAACACACTGATTGTGTCTCCCACAACACACTGTTTGTGCCTCCCACAACACACTGATTGTGTCTCCCACACACACTGTTTGTGTCTTCCGCAACACACTGATTGTGTCTCCCACACACACTGATTGTGTCTCCCACAACACACTGTTTGTGTCTCCCACCACACACTGTTTGTGCCTCCCACCACACACTGATTGTGTCTCCCACACACACTGATTGTGTCTTCCACAACACACTGTTTGTGTCTCCCACAACACACTGATTGTGTCTCCCACAACACACTGATTTTGTCTCCCACACACACTGATTGTGTCTTCCACAACACACTGATTGTGTCTCCCACACACACTGATTGTGTCTCCCACAACACACTGTTTGTGTCTCCCACCACACACTGTTTGTGCCTCCCACAACACACTGATTGTGTCTCCCACAACACACTGATTGTGTCTCCCACAACACACTGACTGTGTCTCCCACAACACACTGATTGTGTCTCCCACAACACACTGATTGTGTCTCCCACACACACTGATTGTGTCTCCTATAACACACTGATTGTGCCTCCCTCAACACACTGATTGTGTCTCCCACAACACACTAATTGTGTCTCCCACAACACACTGATTGTGCCATCCACAACACACTGTTTGTGTCTCCCACAACACACTGATTGTGTCTCCCACAACACACTGTTTGTGCCTCCCACAACACACTGATTGTGTCTCCCACACACACTGATTGTGTCTTCCACAACACACTGATTGTGTCTCCCACACACACTGATTGTGTCTCCCACAACACACTGTTTGTGTCTCCCACCACACACTGTTTGTGCCTCCCACAACACACTGATTGTGTCTCCCACAACACACTGATTGTGTCTCCCACAACACACTGATTGTGTCTCCCACACACACTGATTGTGTCTCCTATAACACACTGATTGTGCCTCCCTCAACACACTGATTGTGTCTCCCACAACACACTAATTGTGTCTCCCACAACACACTGATTGTGCCATCCACAACACACTGATTGTGTCTCCCACAACACACCGATTGTATCTCCCACAACACATTGATTTTGTCTCCTATAAAACACTGAGTCTCCCACCACACACTGATTGTGTCTCCCACCACACACTGATTGTGTCTCCTATATCACACTGATTGTGTCTCCCAAAACACACTGATTGTGTCTCCCACAGCACACTGATCGTGTCTTCCACATACACTGATTATGTCTCTCACCACACACTGATTGTGTCTCCCAACACACACTGTTTGTGTCTCCCACCACACACTGATTGTGTCTCCCACAACACACTGATTGTGTCTCCCACAACACACTGATTGTGTATCCAACAACACACTGATTGTGTCTCCCACCACACACTGTTTGTGTCTCCCACAACACACTGATTGTGTATCCAACAACACACTGATTGTGTATCCAACAACACACTGATTGTGTCTCCCACAACACGCTGATTGTGTCTCCCACAACACACTGATTGTGTCTCCTATAACACACTGATTGTGCCTCCCACAACACACTGACTCTGTCTCCCACAACACACTGATTGTGCCTCCCACAAGACACTGATTGTGTCTCCCACAACACACTGATTGTGCCATCCACAACACGCTGATTGTGTCTCCCACAACACACTGATTGTGTCTCCCACAACACACTGATTGTGTCTCCCTCAACACACTGATTGTGTCTCCCACAACACACTGATTGTGTCTCCCACAACACACTGATTGTGTCTCCCACAACACACTGATTGTGCCATCCACAACACGCTGATTGTGTCTCCCACAACACACTGATTGTGTCTCCCACAACACACTGATTGTGTCTCCCACAACACACTGATTGTGCCATCCACAACACGCTGATTGTGTCTCCCACAACACACTGATTGTGCCTCCCACAACACACTGATTGTGTCTCCCACAACACACTGATTGTGCCTCCCACAACACACTGATTGTGCCTCCCACAACACACTGATTGTGCCTCCCACAACACACTGATTGTGCCTCCCACAACACACTGATTGTGTCTCCCACAACACACTGATTGTGTCTCCCACAACACACTGATTGTGCAATCCACAACACGCTGATTGTGTCTCCCACAACACACTGATTGTGCCTCCCACAACACACTGATTGTGTCTCCCACAACACACTGATTGTGCCTCCCACAACACACTGATTGTGTCTCCCACAACACACTGATTGTGTCTCCCACCACACACTGATTGTGTCTCCCACAACACACTGATTGTGTCTCCCACCACACACTGATTGTGCCTCCCACAACACACTGATTGTGTCTCCCACAACACACTGATTGTGCCTCCCACAACACACTGATTGTGCCTCCCACAACACACTGATTGTGCCTCCCACCACACACTGATTATGTCTCCCACAACACACTGATTGTGTCTCCCACCACACACTGATTGTGCCCCCCACAACACACTGATTGTGTCTCCCACCACACACTGATTGTGTCTCCCACCACATACTGATTGTGCCTCCGATAACACACTGATTGTGTCTCCCACAACACACTGATTGTGCCTCCGATAACACACTAATTTGTGTCTCCCACCACACACTGATTGTGTCTCCCACCACACACTGATTGTGCCTCCCACAACACACTGATTGTGTCTCCCACAAGACACTGATTGTGTCTCCCACAACACACTGATTGTGCCATCCACAACACGCTGATTGTGTCTCCCACAACACACTGATTGTGCCTCCCACAACACACTGATTGTGTCTCCCACAACACACTGATTGTGTCTCCCACCACACACTGATTATGTCTCCCACAACACACTGATTGTGTCTCCCACCACATACTGATTGTGCCTCCGATAACACACTGATTGTGTCTCCCACAACACACTGATTGTGCCTCCGATAACACACTAATTTGTGTCTCCCACCACACACTGATTGTGTCTCCCACCACATACTGATTGTGCCTCCGATAACACACTGATTGTGTCTCCCACAACACACTGATTGTGCCTCCGATAACACACTAATTTGTGTCTCCCACCACACACTGATTGTGTCTCCCACCACACACTGATTGTGTCTCCCACCACACACTGATTGTGTCTCCCACCACATACTGACTGTGTCTCCCACAACACACTGATTGTGTCTCCCACCACACACTGATTGTGTCTCCCACCACATACTGACTGTGTCTCCCACAACAAACTGACTGTGTCTCCCACAACAAACTGACTGTGTCTCCCACAACACACTGACTGTGCCTCCCACCACACACTGACTGTGTCTCCCACAACACACTGACTGTGTCTCCCACAACACACTGACTGTGCCTCCCACCACACACTGACTGTGTCTCCCACAACACACTGACTGTGTCTCCCACAACACACTGACTGTGCCTCCCACCACACACTGACTGTGTCTCCCACAACACACTGATTGTGTCTCCCACCACACACTGATTGTGTCTCCCACCACACACTGATTCTCTCTCCCACCACACACTGATTGTGTCTCCCATATCACGTTTATTTGTGTCTCCCACAACACACTGATTGTGTCTCCCACAACACACTGATTGTGTCTCCCATCGCACACTCATTGTGTCTCCCACCACACACTGATTGTGTCTCCCACCACACACTGATTGTGTCTCCCATATCACGTTTATTTGTGTCTCCCACCACACACTGACTGTGTCCCCCACCACACACTGACTGTGACTCCCACCACACACTGATTGTGTCAGTTATGGACCAGTCTCAATCCACGTCAGAGTGTTACTGATCTCTCCACGGGGACTGGGATATAAAGGATTGCAAAGAACATCAGACCTGGTCGTAATAACCGAAAATAGGAAATCAACTTGCGTGGGATCGGCGGGATTAACACAAAATCTTTTTACAATTATGTTCAAAGAGACAGGTTAGCATGGGCCGTTTAGAAACAGATGAGGGTGATATTACAAATTATAAGTAAGGAAATAGCAGAATTGTTGAATACATACTTGGTGCTCACCTCTGTTGCAGAATAAGGGGATAACCTACCTGACATTCCAGAGAAATGAATAATTAATCAAGGACATAGGGTCAGTTAAATGAAGGATAAAATAAACCTCTCTGTACAATAAAGTAAATTAGTGCAGACACGAAAAATGTAATGTATATATACAACTGTTTATAAATATGAGAAATGCCAATAAAAATATATATTTTTTAAATGATTGAAATCCAAGGTCACAGTTGAGGCCGTACTCATGTGTGCGGACCGGGACCTTGGATTCATGTCGCATTACATTCACCCCCCTCCATCTGGCCTGGGCTTGCGAAATCCTACCAACTGTCCTGGTATGAGACAATTCACTCCTCTTTAACCTGGAGTTACCCCTCTCTCCATTTGCTCCGTTTGGACCTGTAAAGACTTAATTACCTGCAAAGACTCACATTCAAAGTATCACATTACATCTTTGACTTTGTCTGTATATATGTTTCTGGAACATACCTCTTCATTCACCTGAGGAAGGAGCAGTGCTCCGAAAGCTCGTGATTCGAAACAAACCTGTTGGACTTTAACCTGGTTTGGAAGATTTCTTACTGTGCTCACCCCAGTCCAACGCCAGCATCTCCACATCACGAAGAACAGAGTTACTGAGTCCTTTGAGAAATCAGAGCTGATTGGAGGCAGCCAAGATTTGCAAAGAGCAGGTCATGTCTAATGAACCCTAATTGAATTATTTTGAGGAAGTAGTTAAGGTGGCGGACAGGAGCATGTTTATAGATTATGGGTGCAATTCTCCGGCCTCGTTGTGCTCTCGCTCGAGCGAAACGAGGCCGGTGAATAGCGGAAGAGGCAGAAAATGAGAACCGCACTAGGCGCCAAACTGTTTGCGATGCAACCGGCCTGCTCCAGTAGGCAAAATCGGGATCTCACCAATTCTCACCACTTAAGCCCTGTTTCCATGCAATTAACGAGAGCCACTCATATCGAGTGGCCTCCTGTGATTCATCGGCCTCCCCAGTAACTGGTCACGCTGATGCCAATTAGTAATCCTTTTAAAAACATGAACCTGGCAGAAGGGCTTCTGTGGGGAGTCGAGGAGGTGAGTGGCCATCTTTGCCATGGGGGCTTGCCACTCCACTGCTCGGCAGGGGATCGGGGGGATCCTCGGCTGGGGGTGGGGACCCTCTGCAGGTGTGGGCCACCATGTGAGGGTGGAGGTGTTGGCGCTGGGGGGGCAATCAGGGGGCAACTGCATGTGGCACCACCATATCAACCCCTGGATCGTGTGTACCATTCTGGGAGGCAACTGCCGTCCCTGCCTATCTGCCCCACTGACCACCTATAACACCCAACAACTGCTGAGGCCTTTGGCTGTGCGGCTGAAAGTTATTGCTAATAGGGAATTGGTAATCATGGTTAAGTGAACACTACACACAACCCAAGTGAATTCCCATGGGTGGACGGGCCATGTAGTATGTGAGAGTCATTGCCTAGCATCCTAATCACATCTTGATGCCTGGACACTGTGCTTGAACACTGCGGGAGGCAACACCACACACGCAGCAGCCAACATCCGAACACCCAGGGCATGGGACACAGCACTGGGGACATGTTCACAGCCGGAGGGTGGGTGAGTGTCATGGGCAGGGGAGTTGCCTGGAGTGATGGGCCAAGGGATCGGAGGTTAGGCCGCATTGCATAAGAAAGTGACAGAGGCAACGCACTAAAGAACAAAGAACAATACAGCACAGGAACAGGCCCTTTGGCCCTCCAAGCCTGTACCGGTCATGATACCAACCTTTGCCAAAAACCCTCAGCACTTCCTTGTGCCATATCCTTCTATACCCATCCTATCCATGTGTTTGTCAAGATGCCTTTTGAACGTTGTTAATGTATCTGCTTTCACAACCTCCCCTGGCAGCGCGTTCCAGGCACTCACCACCTTCTGCGTACAAAACCTGCCTCACACATCTCCTCAAAACTTTGCCCCACATACCTTAAACCTGTGCCCCCTGGTGAGTGACCCCTCCACCCTGGGAAAGAGTGAAAATGAAATGAAATGAAATGAAAATCGCTTATTGTCACAAGTAGGCTTCAAATGAAGTTATTGTGAAAAGCCCCTAGTCGCCACATTCCGGCGCCTGTTCGGGGAGGCTGTTATGGGAATTGAACCGTGCTGCTGGCCTGCCTTGGTCTGCTTTCAAAGCCAGCAATTTAGCCCTGTGCTAAACAGCCCCTATAAAGTTACTGTAAAAAGCCCCTAGTCGCCACATTCCGGCGCCTGTTCAGGGACGCTGGTACGGGAATTGAACCGTGCTGCTGGCCTGCCTCGGCCTGCTTTAAAAGCCAGCTATTTAGCCCTGTGCTAAACCAGCCCCTTCTCGTCTACCCGTCCACTCTATCCATGCCCCTTATAATCTTGTAGACCCCTATAAGGTCACCCCTCAACGTCCGTCTTTCTAATGAAAATAGTCCGAGTCTATTCAACCTCTCCACATAGCTAACACCCTCTGGACTAGGCAACATCCTAGTAAACCTCCTCTGCAACCTCTCCAAAGCCTCCACATCCTTCTGGTAGTGTGATGACCAGAATTGTGCGCAATATTCCAAGTGCGGCCGTACCAAGGTTCTATACAACTGCAGCATGACTTGCCAGTTTTTATAATCGATGCCCCGTCCAATGAAGGCAAGCATTCTATATGCTTTCTTGACTACCTTGTCCACTTGTGTTGCCACTTTCAAAGATCTGTGGACCTGCACGCCCAGATCTCTCTGGCTTTCCATATTCCTAAGAGTTTTACCATTTACGGTATATTTCCCCTCTATGTTAGACCTAGCAAAATGCATTACCTCACATTTGTCCGGATTAATCTCCGTTTGGCTTTTCTCTGCCCAAGTCTCCAACCTATCAATGGCCTGCTGTATCTTCTGACAATCCTCAACACTATCCACTCCACCAACCTTGGTGTCATCCACAAACTTACTAATCAGACCGGCTACATTTCCTCCAAAACGTTTATGTGCACTACAAACAACAGAGGCCCCAGCGCAGTCACAACCTTCCACTCAGAAAAACACAATGCTGGTGTGATCTCTTCCAATGTTGGATTCTTGATTGTTTGATTAAGATCTTTGGGATCCAGGCAAGTGCTTAGCCATTCTTTTAGCTTCTCTCTCATCGTGATGGAATTTATCCAATCTGTAGGCTCTATGACTCCAGCATTCAACTCACTTTCTTCCACCTCCTGGAGTTCTCTTCCAAGTTTTCCTTTTAATTCTATTGTTGCTTTACATGGGTGATGAATCATTGATTTCATCGCTGGATCAAGAGTGATGTGATACTCAAAACCTTCAAAACATCCAACTATCATCGAAAGATTCTGCGTACATTTGTACCAGATCTTCTATAATTTGCTCTTTATGAGCTAGACGAGTCATGCTTTTATTTTGTTTTTTTTGTTATAAATTTTGAGTACCCAATTCATTTTTTCCAATTAAGGGGCAATTTAGCGTGGCCAATTAACCTATCCTGCACATCTTTGGGTTCTGGGGGCGAAACCATTGCAAATCCAGGGAGAATGTGCAAACTCCACATGGACAGTGACCCAGAGCCGGGATCGAACCTGGGACCTCGGCATTATGCAGTGGTGACCCCCTATGCCATCGTACTGCCCTAGACTTACGGTACAGCTTAATGCTGTTGGAATCATGGAATCATAGAAAAGTTACAGCACAGAAGTAGGCCATTCAGCCCATCTTGTCCATGCCAGCCCAAGGACACCCAGGTACCTTTTCTAATCCCACCTTCCTGCACCCATGGGGAATGTTATGGATGTTATATTTGGACAGTTCTTTGTGAGCCCAGCCGGTCATTTCACTTGTCTGTCCACACTGGCATGGTCCATGATATGTTCACATATTCCACTTGCCAATGGTAAGCAGTGATACTTTCGCCATCTTTATACTTGTTGCTAACTGCTGTAACGGGATCCCATCAGTGGTGCGGAAACTGGCCAGGTTATGTGAAGCTGGTAATGTTTCAGATGCCGTTTTTTTTAGCCCTTTTCTCGCACCATGGAGGTGAGCAATGTCATTCTGAAGAAGATTGTTCAGTAACTCAGGGGGGTGCTGAGGTTCACTGCAATAACCCTATAGCGTGGGTGGTGTGTCTGCAGGACTGTGGTTACAGCTCCCAGTGTATCCTCACCTGCTGGCCCATCACCTGCCCCCCCCCCCCCCCCCCCCCCCCCCCCCCCCCCGCTCCTATCATCATAGGACTCGACAGCTGTATGAGATGAATTGGTAGGTGATGTGTCATAACTAACACGTGAAACAGGTTATAGTGAATGAGAGTCACCCCTATCAGCCTCACGCTCTCATGCAGGCACATCTGAATAGCACAGTGAATAGCCAGTCGGAATGGCTGGAGATGACTCTGGAGATCATGGGTGACCTTGGTACCTTGAATACCTGACCACACTCTTAGTGCTCCACAACACTTTGCTTAATCACGTTTGTGACCTTTGAATTTCTATTGAAAGCTTCTTCCCACTCTTTTGAGTAACACTTTGCTTACAAGGCTAGGCAAATCCTAACTCACCGATGGGGAGGCACATTAGCTACCCTCATCTTTCTTTGTCTGCCTATTGAGATAGTGTTCCATGCTGTCACATGCAAACAACTAGCTGGGGCTGTAGTGATCTCGGTCTATCAATATACATGATCAATATATGTAATGCTAGTACAGGCAATATTGAATACTAGATGTCTCACTGTCAGGACCTATATTAATAGCTTTCCCACTCTTTCTGATGGTGTGTGTATCAGGAGTGCAGAGAGAACAGACACAGGAAAGCTGTGAAGAGAAGTTATTAGTTATCAAAGCATTGTGTTGTATAATTTAATTAGTTATCTCTACAATTGTTTCTTTGTTTTACTAGTTGAGTATTAAGGAAAAAGAACTTACAATATTTATTTATATTACTCAATAAATTAGTTTATCTTTATAAGAAGATTACTGCTCATTTCAACAACTCGGCTGGTTCAAAAGAGTAATATATATATTACACAAAGTAATATAACGGGCCACAAGTGAAGCTTGGGAGCAGGGCAGGAGCAATGAAAGGTGAACTGCTCCAAAGAGTGCAACAGCCCCCCCCCCCCCCACTTTAACAGAGGTATGAATTATCCTAGATGCATCCCATACAGGCAGGGGTTGGTTTGCTCAAATGGCTGGATGGCTGGCGTATGGTGCAGAGTCGCACCAACAGCGCAGATTCAAATCCTGTACTAACGAGGTGAGCCTTGAGGCCTACCTCCTTGCCTTGCCCATTGTGATATTGCAGCACAATCATGATTAACAGCCCTTGGACATTGAGGAGACTGGATTAAAAGTGTGAGTGACTGCCTTCACAAGAAAAGGGTAAGAAAGAAAATCAAAAGGAAAACAGTGCTGAAGAACTGCTGTATTGTTGGAGATGGCATCCTTTGAATGAGACATTATGGCCAGCATTTTACTCTCCCGTTTTCATCGAACATGAATGGCGATGGGGGTGAAAAGTCGCAAGAGGCATTTTGCATTGGCAGGAATTCCAGTGGCAATTGTCCCCACCCCCCACCCCCCCACCAGTGACCGAACGGGATTTCCAACATTGAATGTCAGAAACCCCATCAGAATAAATTTAAATCTAACTATCAGGCTCTGCGTCTGACCATTCCACCCCCTCCCTTCACATTTATGACTGTTGCCCCACAGCGTGCATCTGGCGGGCAGAACCTGCCAGATGAGCTCAGGTTAATGCATCGCTCAGGAGCGAGAGAGTCATACCCAGGCATGACGCCCTGGCACTGCCCCCCCAGCACTGCCCCGTGATACTGCCCCCTGGCATGGGGGGGATACTGCATGGGGGGGAGGGGGGGCATAGGGGAGGGTGCATCGTGTGAGTGTTTTGTTTTTACCTTTGGGTATCGGAGCAGCCTTTAAAAATAGCAGCCTAAACTTTTAAAAAGCCAAGTTGCTGGCGGGGCAGGCTCAATGAAGTTGTGGGACCCAACACTTGGGTTTTCTCTTTTCAGAGTTCCTCATGATACGGCAGTGAAAGCAGCCACTGAGGTCGGCAGCTGCAATGCCGCTTTCCGCACCCACTGCGACACTCTGCATGAAAATGAGAAAATTCCATCCTAAACCCTGTCGGCCCTCTCAGGTGGATGTAAAAGGTCTCATGGCAAAATTTTGAGGAACGGTCGATGCCCTTACCAATATTAATCCCTTAATCAACATCAATTCAAAAATAAAATGGCTTTATCATTATTGGCCTTGCTGTGCACCAATTGCCTGCCATGTCCTACAATACAACAGTGACAATACCTCAAAGTACTTAATGGGCTGTAAAGAGCTTTGGAACCACCTGCGATTGTGAAAGTTGCTGTATAAATGCAGGTAATTCTTTCTTTTCCTTGCACCTGTTGGGAACGTGGAGTTAGGCCCATTGATGTAAGAGGACAGCATGCCCAGAAAATCTCATTTCTCTTCCTTTCTTTCCTACACAAGCAGACAAATGAACATGTATGAACTCAGTACCTGTGCTAGCCAGAGTACATCCAGATTCTTCATCACCCGCCGTAGTGTCTGAGCAATCAAGAAGATGAAGAGAATAGCCATCAGCTGAAAAGTCATCATAATGTAGGACACATACAAGATCTTCACCATGAAAGGCGTGTACTTTTCATAATTTAGTGGGATGTCGAGGAGTCCAAAAAAGAGCATGAACATCAGGAAAATCAGATTCTTATAGTCATTAAAGCGAATCCACTGGGAAGGATCGAGCTCCTGAAATGACATGTATATGGCTGGAATGAAACAAAATCACTGTCAGCACCAAACTCGGAACCTCGCTGCCAAATTAAAACATTCATCAAAAAAAAACACACACGAGACTTGCGGTGAAGATAATATTGCATGTAATCAAGGGGAGCTTGGCCATTTGGATAGAGGGAGCAGGGGAGTAGGAAACAAGGAGCATGCCACAATTCCAAAATTTGCAGATGACATTAAACATGGAAGCAAAGCCATCAGTAGGACATAGGCAGGTTGGTGGAATGGACGGACCCATGACAGATGATATTTAATGCAGAGAAAGTGTAAAGTGATTCATTTTGGTAGGAAGAACAAAGGATTCCATTATAAAATAAAGGGTGGAATTCTAATGGGGTTGCAGCAGGAGGGAGACCTGGAGGGTTTATGCACAGAAATTATTGAAGATGGCAGGGCAGGTTGAGAAAGAGGCACAATGGATCGTAGGGCTTATAACTAGAGTGAAAAAGAAAGGAAGTTATGATGAACCTGGGCAGAATTCTCTGCTCCCGCCACTATCAATGGGAATTTCCATTGAAGCCACCCCACGCTGTCGGGAAACCCATGGGCGGGGGTGCATTGCTGCCGAGACCATGGATCCCACCGCCAGTGAAAGGCAAGAGAATTCTGGACACTGGTTCAGCCTCAAGTAGAATATTGGATCCAATTCTGGGCATGTGACGGGTTTAGAGAGAGCACAAGAAAGATGTGTGAGAATGTTTGAGAGACTCCAGTTATATAGATAGATGGGGAAGCTGGGATTTTCTCCTCACAGAAGGTTGAGAGGAGATTTGATCGAGGTGTTCAGAATCATGAGGGAGCTGGACAGAGTAAATAGGAGAAAACGTCCCCGTTGGCGAAAGGGGTGAGAACCAGAACACATGGATCTAAGGTGATGGGGCAAAGAACTACTCAGAAAAATGTTTTATGCAACGAATGTTTAGACTCTGGAATACACAGCCCGAGAGTGTGGTGGATTCAATAGTGGCTTTCCAAAGGGAACGGCATTGGCCCTGAAGGGAAAACTTTGCAGGGCCACAGGGAAAAGGCAGGGGTGTGAGACTAGTTAAACTGCTCTGCAGAGAACCGGCATAAACTCCTCCTATGCTGCAACAATTCTTAGATTCTAATTCCATAAAAGGTGTTTTCTTGGAAAGGGCGGGGGTGGGGGGAAGGGGGGCGGTCGGTGAGCAGTGTTCCTCAGAGGTCTTCTGTGACATCTATACACAAACATCGAGTCATAGGAATTGGCAGAAGAATACAGAATTTGCAAATAACACCGAATTGCAGAGCTTGGCTCTGTGTAACTGCGTAAAATATTGCCAAAGATAGAGGAAGGACAGAGATAGGGCAGATAAGTGGTGAATACAGTCTGATGCAAAATAAAAAGGTGAGCAATTCCATGAAATAAAATGCATCATTTAAAGTGGAGTAGAAGAGGCAACCTAATGGGAAGCTACACAAGTCAAAAAAAAGATTTCGCAAACAGGAAAGGCAAATCTAATCATGATTTTTGTTTAGAAATAGGTGAGAATGTTGAACTTATACAGTGCCTTTGTTATCATAGAATCATAATAGTGTTGGAAGAGGCCATTCGGCCCATTATGCCATCGTTAGCATGTTTTTCTTTTCACTTACGGAACATGGATGTCACTGGCCTAGACAGGAGGGGGTTAAGCACCAGGTGAGGGCGGAATCCTTCCATACTTGCATTTTTTGGGACAAGTCCCCTGTCTGCATGTTGGCTTGGTACAGTCAGGCAGGCAGAGTCCTGGGAAAGGCTGCACGCCAAGGTAGGTACGATCCCCAGTTTGGGAAGAGTTTGACTCCAGGAATGTAGAGATGTTTGATCTCAAACCCCAGGAGTGCAGGAAAGTCTGATTTTGGATCCCAGGGGTCTTTCAATGGAAGGGAAGGGTTCTGGTGCAAGGGGCAGAGATTGAGGGGCCGGCTGATGCAAGCATTTCTTTTTTTGTAAATTCATTTTTACGGGATGCGGACTTCGCTGGCTGGGCCAGCATTTGTTGCCCATCCTTAATTGCCCTTGAGAAGGTGGTGGTGACCTGCCTTCTTGAACCGCTGCAGTCCATGTGGTGCAGGTACACCACAGTGCTGTTAGGGAGGGAGTTCCAGGATTTTGATCTAGTGACAATGAATATTGTCAATATATTTCCAAGTCAAGGTGGTGAATGATTTGGAGGGGAACTTCCAGGTGGTTGTGTTCCCATGTATCTGCTGCCCTTGTCTTTCTAAATGGCAGTGGTCGTAGATTTTGAAGGTGCTGCCTAAGGAGCCTTGGTGAGTTGCTGCAGTGCATCTTGAAGATGGTACACACGGCTGCTACTGTGTGCCGGTGGTGGAGGGAGTGAATATTTGTGGATGGGGTGCCAATCAAATGGACTGCTTTGTCCTAGATGATGCAAAACCTCTTGAGTGTTGTTTGAGCTGTTCTCCTCCAGGCAAGGGTAGAGAATTCCATCACACTCCTGACTTGTGCCTTATAGATGGTGGGCAAGCTTTGGGGAGTCAGGAGGTGAGTACACATCACAGGATTCCTAGCCCCTGACCTGCTCTTGTAGCCCCAGTATTTATTTTAGTACCGTTCAGTTTCTGGTCAATGGTAGCCCTTAGGATGTTGCCAGTGGGGGATTCAGCAATGGTAATGCAATTGAATGTCAAGGGGCGGTGGTTAGATTCTCTCTTGTTGGAGATGGTCATTGCCTGGCACTTGTGTGATACAAATGTTACTTAACCCTTGTCAGCCCAAGCCTGGTTATTGTCCAGGTCATGCTGCATTTATGCGAGCACTGCTCCAGTGTCTGAGGAGTTGTGAATGGTGCTGAACATTGTGCAATCATCAGCAAATACCTCCACATCTGACCCACAAGAAGTGCTGTAAAGACACGCCCCTTCACCTCAGATGCTCCCCTCTCGCTGTTAGGTTTCTCGAAACTGGGCAGGTCGCAGTTAACTTAGCAAACTGATTAAATCAGAGTCTGCCAGCCTCACCTATGCATTGGAATTGCCAACTTGATTTCTGGTAATGGACTGGCTGACTTGGGTTTGAACCAGAATTGGGCAAGTTGGATTCCTTTCTTCCAATCTGATCCTGACCCAGCTGTTTTTGTGTGTTAATATCCAGAGCGGGAGGGCGAGGGCTCTGTTGGAGAATGTTGACAGGATATTTGATGGGGGCCAATTTCCAAGTTGTAACATTGTGATTATATGATACCATTGTAGTAAATTCTTCAGTTAAAACCCTAAACAGAAAAGTGGAGAATGTCGCGTTTATTGTTTTAACAAAATTACAATCAAAATGGGGCAATACATCACTTTGGATAATTACCTGTTGTAAATCCGATAAGCACCATCACCATTAATATCACAAACGTCAAGAATTTCTCCAAAATAATCTGAGAAGCAATTAAAGAAAGCTTTTCATTGACATTTTCTGCAAAGGATGTTGCATATTGTCTGGGTCTACATTGCTAATGTTGCCTAGCGACAACATATATTGAAAATTCAGGACACAGCTGCTCGTGAATTTCCTGACCATAAACAACGGGCTGGATTCTCCCAAAATGAGACTATGTTCCCACGCCGGCGTAAAAATGGTGGAGCTTTACTCCCGAAATTCCGATAAAAATGTTGAGCTAATTCAATGCCCTGCAGGGGGCTAGCAGGGACCCGGAGCAAATCTCGCAGCTTTAGCTGCGGATACGGGCCCCCGCACATTCGGTTTGGATGCACAGGGCAGCGGCCTCCAGCGGCAGCGTCGATTTCTGTGCCACGCACAGAAAGGAGACCCTCCCGATTGGCCGCGCGCCCGAGCTTCTAACCCCGCAGATTTAATCCCCGGCCGGCTACAAGGTCCCCCCTGGCCTCCGATCCCCCTTAGTCCCCGCTGAGTCCACAGCCTCCACACCAGCATCCCGATCGGCAATAGGTGGTTAGTTCCACGCCGTCGGGAATTCAGCCAGTCGGGAGCGGAGGAATGCTGGGCGGGCCTCTGTCAATGGGCCCCCGGCCGCAGGCCCCGGAGAATCACCGAACCGGCGCCAGGCTGATTACAGCACGAAAGTGGATTCTCCGCCCCCGCGTTTGCCGCGATTTTGGCGCGGGGCTGCGGAGAATCCAGCCCAATATATATGGAAATGCCTCCATTAAAGAAATAAACAAAGGAACGTTGCACAAATGCATCAACACTATTAAATGTGAATGTCACCAGAGTCCTCGAAAACCATAAGCTGCTTTCCCCTTTGAGGGGGAGAGCTGACTGGTTCTGATTTAACCTGAGGGTCGCCACACCTCAGGCAAGGGTCAAGGTTGGAAATGCGGAGCCTTCACGGATAACCTCGGGAATTGAACCCGGGCTGTTGGTTTCACTCTGCATCTCAGACAAGCCGTCAAACCGATTGAGCTAACCAGACTCCTTGATCACTATTTACTGACCTACAGTCACTTGTGGTCTGAGAGGTTTTCATTCCATTTCATTTTAACAGTCTTTCACCATTTCTTTCTCTCTTGTGTTTCTTTATATATATTTAACACCCCCCCCCCCACACACACACACACATCTTATCCACCTTCCCTTACCCTTTCTCCCCTTTGCTTCCCCCTTCCCCTCCCCCCACATCTACATCTGTCACAGTTCATCCTCTGATGTTATTTTTCTGCTGTTTGGCCTTTCACACCTTTTGTTCTCTCTGGGGACTGCCATTAGCACTCTTTCCCTTGGTTTCTGTGGCCATTAGCACCTGGTTTCCCTGGGTTACTGTGGCTATGACTCACCTTTCATTCTCACTCCACAGTATAAATATTTCCCACTTTTTCTGTATTATAACTTTGACAAAGGATCACCTGGACTCGAGACGTTAGCTCTTTTCTCTCCCTACAGATGCTGTCAGACCTGCTGAAGTTTTCCAGCACTTTCTCTTTGGTTTCAGATTCCAGCATCCACAGTAATTTGCTTTTATTAAATGTCATCTAACTCACTGATCTTCCGTGGCCTCCCGCTCCTTCTCGGTGTTCCCCCGATTGCAAATCAGGAGTGGAAGTGGCCTGCTGCTTAACTCATCCTCTGCCCTGTGATGCCATTGGAGGCCTTCCTTTGGAGGGCCTGGGCCTGGATAGGTACGGCCGACTTTTGAGTCTTACGGGTGACGATGATGTTTCAGCCTGTTTTACCCGCTGCCCAGCAAATGTGCCAGTGTCAGTGTAGCACCATCGATCACACACGAGGCGAGACGTAAAGAACTTCAATCGAGGCTTTATTGAGCAGACTTGTTCAGACTCGTTCCCCAGCAGCTCAGTCACAGAATGCAGCTGCGGGGGATTAAACCCAGGTTCTTATACCCCGCCTATCTGGGTGGAGCCCAGTAGGCGGCGGATCCAATCGGGATCCAGCATCTGTCCTCCAATAGCTCCTCGGCATTCGTGGTGTACCGTATTACCCTTAATACATATCACCACATTCTCCCCTTGTTAAAAAAGAACCCGGCCGGGTGGTGGGTGGTATGGTGGTAGGGGTTTACAGGGTCGGTACCTTAACCATTGAACTATATACTGGGCCATCGAATTATTCACATTTTACCCGATTTGCAGCGTTAACTATTTACAACAATGCCGCTTTACTGGGCACCTGAATTATATACATCTTAAGCCGATTCGATGAGTCGAGATGGTGCTCTGGTCGCCCTTTCCGATCGTCTCAGCCCGGGTGGTGGTGGTGGTGCTGGCTCGGGTCCGGTCGACTCTGGGAGCATCGCGCTGTCCCCTTCTGTTTCCTTGCTCCTGGACGGGCCTGGGAGGAGAACCGATCCCCCCGGGAAGGGGGTGGCTGTGGGGTGCACCAGCGGGAGTGAGAGGGAGGTGATTTGTATTGGGGGGGGGGAGCTCCGGCGGGCGGCAGGTCCCGCAGAGAGACCGTGTCCTGTCGGCCGTCTGGGTACGCCACGTAGGCGTACTGCGGGTTTGCGTAGAGTAGATGTACCTTTTCCACCAGCGGGTCTGATTTGTGCGCCCGCACATGTTTCCGGAGCAGGATGGGTCCCGGGGCTGCCAGCCAGGTCGGAAGTGACGTTCCAGAAGCGGACCTCCTGGAGAAGACAAGGAGGCGCTCGTGAGGCGTTTGGTTAGTGGTGGTACACAGCAGGGACCGGATAGAGCGAAGGGCATCCGGGAGGACTTCCTGCCAGCGGGAAGTTGGGAGACTCCTAGATCGTAGGGCCAGTAGGACGGTCTTCCAGACCGTTCCGTTCTCCCTCTCTCCCTGCCCGTTCCCCCGGAGGTTGTAGCTGGTCGCCCTGCTCGAGGCTATGCCCTTGCTGAGCAGGAATTGACGCAGCTCGTCACTCATGAAGGAGGACCCCCTGTTGCTATGGATGTAGGCGGGGAAACCGAACAGGGTAAAGATGGTGCCGAGGGCTTTAATGACCGTGGCCGCGGTCATGTCGGGGCAGGGGATGGCGAAGGGGAAGCGGGAGTATTCGTCAACGACGTTAAGAAAGTACGTGTTGCGATCGGTGGAGGGGAGGGGGCCTTTGAAGTCCAAACTGAGGCGTTCAAAGGGACGGGAAGCCTTTATCAGGTGCGCTCTATCTGACCTGAAAAACTACGGTTTGCATTCTGCGCAGATTTGGCAGTTCCTGGTGACTGTTCGGACGTCCTTGACGGAGTAAGGGAGGTTGCGGGCCTTTATGAAGTGGTAGAAACGAGTGACCCTCGGGTGGCAGAGGTCCTCGTGGAGGGCTTGGAGACGGTCCACTTGTGCGTTGGCACAAGTGCCGCGAGATAGGGCATCGGACGGCTCGTTCAGCTTTCCGGGACGGTACAAGATCTCATAATTGCAGGTGGAGAGTTCGATCCTCCACCACCGGATCTTGTCGTTCTTTATCTTGCCCCGCTGTGCACTATCGAACATGAAGGCTACCGACCGTTGGTCAGTGAGGAGAGTGAATCTCCTACCGGCCAGGTAATGCCTCCAATGTCGCACAGCTTCCACTATGGCTTGGGCCTCCTTTTCTACTGAGGAGTGACGAATTTCTGAAGCGTGTAGGTCCGGGAGAAAAAGGCCACGGGTCTACCCGCTTGGTTGAGCGTGGCCGCCAGAGCTACGTCGGACGCGTCGCTCTCGACTTGGAAGGGGAGGGACTCGTCAATGGCGCGCATCTTGGCCTTTGCGATATCCGTTTTGATGCGGCTGAAGGCCTGGCGGGCCTCTGTCGACAGGGGAAAAGTAGTGGACTGGATTAGTGGGCGGGCCTTGTCTGCGTACTGGGGGACCCACTGGGCGTAATAAGAAAAGAAGCCCAGGCAGCGATTCAGAGCTTTGGTACAGTGGGGGAGAGGGAACTCCATGAGGGGGCGCATGCGTTCGGGGTCGGGGCCTATCACTCCATTACGCACTACGTAGCCAAGGATGGCTAGACGGTCGGTGCTAAACACGCATTTTTCCTCGTTGTAGGTGAGGTTGAGGGCATTAGCGGTCTCGAGGAATTTGCGGAGGTTGGCGTCGTGGTCCTGCTGGTCGTGGCCGCAGATGGTGACGTTGTCAAGGTACGGGAACGTGGCCCGTAAACCATGCTGGCCGACCATTCGGTCCATCTCCCATTGGAAGACCGAGACTCCGTTCGTGACGCCGAATGGAACCCTTAATAAGTGGTATAGCCGCCCGTCTGCTTCGAAGGCAGTGTACTTGCGGTCACCGGGGCGAATGGGGAGCTGGTGGTAGGCGGACTTAAGGTCCACGGTGGAGAAGACCTTGTACTGTGCAATCCAATTGACCATGTCGGATATGCGGGGAAGAGGGTACGCATCTAGCTGCGTGTACCTGTTGATGGTCTGACTGTAGTCTCCGACCATCCTTTGCTTCTCCCCTGTCTTCACTACTACCACCTGGGCTCTCCAGGGACTATTGCTGGCCTGGAGTATGCCTTCCTGAAGCAGCCGCTAGACTTCGGACCTGATAAACGTCCAGTCCTGGGTGCTGTACAGTCTGCTCCTCGTGGCGACGGGTTTGCAATCTGGGGTGAGGTTCGCAAACAGGGAGGGCGGTTCGACCTTGAGTGTCGCGAGGCCGCAGATAGTCAGTGGGGGTATAGGGCCGCCAAATTTGAATGTTAAGCTCTGGAGGTTGCATTGGAAGTCCAACCCCAGGAGGGTGGGAGCACAGAGGTGGGGAACGATGTACAGCTGGTAATTTTTGAACTCTCTCCCCTGCACCGTTAGGTTTGCGATGCAGAACCCTTTGATTTCAACGGAGTGGGACCCGCCGCCAGGAAGATTTTTTGGGTGCTTGGCCGAATTACAGCGTCTTACCGTGTCCGGGTGAATAAAACTCTCTGTGCTCCCCGAGTCGATCAAACACGGCGTCTCGTGCCCGTTCACCAGCACCTTTGTCGTTGTTGTCTGGAGCGTCCGGGGCCGCGACTGGTCGAGGGTCACCGATGCCAAACGTGGTTGGTTTATCAGATCGTTGTCTTCAGGCAGTGTGGAGCCGTCCACGCTGGGGTCCTTGCCTGACAGCCAAGATGGCGGCGTCCATGGATGGCACGCGGTTGGGGCTGGACAAAATGGCCGCTCCCATGAGTCGCACGCGGCCGGGGGTGGACAAAATGGCCGCTCCCATGGATCGCACGCGGCCCGTGGGTAGGAAGATGGCGGCGCCCGTCCCCCCTCGTGGTGTCCGGGGTCCAAAATGGCGGCGCCCGTTGGCTGCCCGTGGCTCGCTGGGGGGGTTGAGCCCGTGGTCCCATTTGTTCCCCGGAGATAGCGGCAACCCCACGGGACTGGCACACCGCTGCCTAGTGCCCCTTTTTACCGCAGCTTTTGCAGGTGGCCGAGCGGGCCGGGCAGCGCTGGCGGGGGTGTTTTGGCTGCCCGCAAAAGTAGCAGCGGGCCCCCCCCGGGTGGTCTGGCTGCGCACGCTTGCGGAGGGGTTGGGGTTGCCGGGGAGTCGGTTGCGGCGGGGGTCCACGGAGCCCAAGGGGCTGCAGCGCGGTCGGGGGCATAGGCGCGGGCGTTTTGGGAGGCCACGTCGAGGGAGGCTGCAAGGACCCGTACCTCTGTGAGTCCGAGAGAGTCTTTCTCTAAAAGTCTCTGGCGAATTTGCGACGATGCCAAACCTGCTACGTAAGCGTCTCTGATCAGGAGGTCCGTATGTTCGTTCACCGTAACCGCTGGGCAGTTGCAGTTTCGTCCCAGGATCGCTAGAACATTGAAGAAATCGTCTAGCAATTCCCCGGGGATTTGTCGTCTCGTCGCAAGCTGGTAGCGCGCGTAGACCTGGTTGACGGGCTTAATGTAGATTTCCGTCAGCAAGTTGAGCGCCGCTGGGAATTCTTCCGCGCCCTCGACGAGTGAGTAGATTTCGGGACTCACCCTAGAATGCAGGACCTGCATCTTCTGGTCTTCTGTTGGTCTGCCGGGGGCCGTTCGGAGGTACCCCTCAAAGCACACCAGCCAGTGTTTAAACGCCGATGTTGCATTAGCTGCGTGGGGGCCGATTCGCAGGCACTCCGGGGTGAACCGGACCTCCATATTCCTTTTTAAATCTGCTCAATAAATTGTAGCACCATCGATCACACACGAGGCGAGACGTAAAGAACTTCAATCGAGGCTTTATTGAGCAGACTTGTTCAGACTCGTTCCCCAGCAGCTCAGTCACAGAATGCAGCTGCGGGGGATTAAACCCAGGTTCATATACCCCGCCTATCTGGGTGGAGCCCGGTAGGCGGCGGATTCAATCGGGATCCAGCATCTGTCCTCCAATAGCTCCTCGGCATTCGTGGTGTACCGTATTACCCCTAATACATACCACCACATTCAGGTGAGGGGAATTCAGAAGGGCTGCACTGTTCCAGTGCCTCCCTGCCGGAGGCCCCGGATAGGCCCCATCTCTTCCTCCTCCCTCAGGATGCTCGCTAGCCTCCAGGCAACTGCATGAAATGGAGGGGTAGCTGGAGTCAGCTCTAGTGGTTTCAATGTCATCTGGCACTGCTCGTCCTGGATGCCCGCCATCGTCTGACCGTGGTGTCAGTGCCCTCAGCTATGTTGCTCTGTGACTGGGACATGTCCCTCAGTGAGTTAGCCACATCCCTCGTTGCCTCAGTCATGTCCCTCTGTGACTGTGATATCCATCTGTGACTGGCTATGGTCAGTCAGCACCCGGCAAATGCATTTGATGTCCTCACCCATGACCCTTTGTGAATGGGCCAAGATCTGTAGCGCTGCTGCAATGTTCTTCTGCATCCAGGACATGTCCTCCTGTGTCTGGGCTGTCCTCTCCTGCACCTCAACCGTGGACAGCACAGTGTGTTCCAAGTCTTGGACATCCTGACACATGGCTCTGACTTCTTTCCACAGGCCTTCCACCTCAGACGCCACCCTTTCAGAGTTACCCTGGGTGCCCCCCATATCTCCTGTATCTGAAGGCGAGTGGACTCCTCCAGCTGTCCTTGCAGGCACTGGAATATCGCTGTCACCCCCTGGGTTTGGGCAGCTCTACAACCGTCCATGCCCTCGGGAGTCCCCGCCTCCACCTGATGTGCTGCAGCATGTGTGTGGTGCTCACCAGAGGGTGACCCAGGCACCTGATCGCTACCATTACCGACCGAGGTTGTAGTCTCTGCGCTGTGGGATGGTGCTGGGGAAAGATGTGTCGAGAAATCGGTGTCTCCCCAGAGGCCTGCTCCGGAGTGTTCTGTGGATCTGCAGGGGGGCTGCGACCCCAGATGATCCAGCTTCGTCTGATGGGAATCCTGGAAGACATGTTGGGAAGGCGTGGGAACGCTGTGGGAGAGGAAAGACTCACTTGAGATAGGACATCTGGATAGGACAAGCTACATTGGACTCTCACTTTTTCGGTGCCTGCTGAATTCCATGTCAGCCACTGCCCTCTCCTTGGCTTCCCCCGCGGGTTCCATGACCCTTTCTTCAAAGTGGGGTGTAGACCCGTATGTCAGACATGCCCCCACCCGTCTTCTGATGCTCCCCTCTATTATGGTCCACTTTATCCTTGGTGAGACAGAAAGGAAATTGTGAGATGCCGGCACGTCAGTTTTATTGGGATGTGGTTTGTAGCTGGTGGCTTATGTGGGTAAGGCGTCAGGGCAAAGAGGGCATCAAATGTGTTGGGGGTTCTGGAGGATAGGTTCTGAGGGACCCAAAAAGACCAGGGGCGAAATTCTCCGGAAACGGCGCGATGTCCGCCGATTGGCACCCAAAACGGCGCAAATCAGTCGGGCATCGCGCCGCCCCTAAGGTGCGGAATGCTCCGCATCTTGGGGGGCCGAGCCCCAACCTTGAGGGGCTAGGCCCGTGCCAGACGAATTTCCACCCCGCCAGCTGGCGGAAAAGGCCTTTGGTGCCCCGCCAGCTGGCGCGGAAATGACATCTCCGGGCGGCGCATGCGTGGGAGCGTTAGCAGCTCACGGCATTCCCGCGCATACGCAGTGGAGGGACCCTCTTCCGCCTCCGCCATGGTGGAGACCGTGGCGAAGGCGGAAGGAAAAGAGTGCCACCACGGCACAGGCCCGCCCACGGATCGGTGGGCCCCGATCGCGGGCCAGGCCACCGTAGGGGCACCATCCGGGGCCAGATCGCCCCAGGACCCCGGAGCCCGCCCGCGCCGCCTTGTCCCGCCGGTAAGAGAGGTGGTTTAATCTACGCCGGCGGGACAGGCATTTTAGTGGCGGGACTTCGGCCCATACGGGCCGGAGAATCGCGAGGGGGGGCCCGCCAATTGGCGCGACGCGATTCCCGCCCCCGCCGAATATACGGTGCCGGAGAACTCGGCAACCGGCGGAGGTGGGATTCACGCCAGCCCCCGGTGATTCTCTGACCCGGCGGGGGGTCGGAGAATCTCGCCCCAGGTGTTGGGCGTCTTGAAAAATATTCAGGTAGATAAGTTCCCAGGACCTGATGGGATCTACCCCAGAATACTGAAGGAGGTTGGAGAGGGAACTGCTGAGGCCTTTACAAAAACCTTTGGACCCTCACTGTCTTCAGGTGATGTCCCGGAGAATAGCCAATGTTGTTCCTTTGTTTAAGAAGGGTAGCAAGGATAATCCAGGGAACTACAGGCCGGTGAGCCTTACGTCAGTGGTAGGGAAATTACTGGAGAGAATTCTTCGAGACAGGATCTACTCCCATTTGGAAGCAAATGGACATATTAGCGAGAGGCTGCACAGTTTTGTGAATGGGAGGTCGTGTCTCACTAACTTGATGGAGTTTTTCGAAGAGGTCACAAAGATGATTGATGCAGGTAGGTCAGTGGATGTTGTCTATATGGACTTCAGTAAGGCCTTTGACAAGGTCCCTCATGGCAGACTGGTACAAAAGGTGAAGTCACACGGGATCAGGGGTGAGCTGGCAAGATGGATACAGAACTGGCTAGGTCATAGAAGGCAGAGAGTAGCAATGGAAGGATGCTTTTCTAATTGGAGGGCTGTGACTAGTGGTGTTCCGCAGGGATCAGTCCTGGGACCTTTGCTGTTTGTAGTATATATAAATGATTTGGAGGAAAATGTAACTGGTCTGATTAGTAAGTTTGCAGACGACACAAAGGTTGGTGGAATTGCGGATAGCGATGAGGACTGTCAGAGGATACAGCAGGATTTAGATTGTTTGGAGACTTGGGCGGCGAGATGGCAGATGGAGTTTAATCGGGACAAATGAGGGGGTTAGATAGGGTGGACAGTGAGAGCCTTCTCCCGCGGATGGAAATGGCTGGCACGAGGGGACATAGCTTTAAACTGAGGGGTAATAGATATAGGACAGAGGTCAGAAGTAGGTTCTTTACGCAAAGAGTAGTGCGGCTGTGGACTGCCCTACCTGCTACAGTAGTGAACTCGCCAACATTGAGGACATTTAAAAGTTTATTGGATAAACATATGGATGATAATGGCATAGTGTAGGTTAGATGGCTTTTGTTTTGGTGCAACATCGTGAGCCGAAGGGCCTGTACTGCGCTGTATCGTTCTATGTTCTATGTTCTAAATGTGAGGGAATGCATTTTGGAAGGTCTAATGCAGGTAGAGAATACACAGTGAATGGTAGAACCCTCAAGAGTATTGACAGTCAGAGAGATCTAGGTGTACAGGTCCACAGGTCACTGAAAGGGGCAACACAGGTGGAGAAGGTGGTCAAGAATGCATATGCCATGCTTGCCTTCATTGGCCGGGGCATTGAGTATAAAAATTGGCAAGTCATGTTGCAGCTGTATAGAACCTTAGTTAGGCCACACTTGGAGTATAGTGTTCAATTCTGGTTGCACACTACCAGAAGGATGTGGAGGCTTTAGAGAGGGTGCAGAAGAGATTTACCTGGATGTTGTCTGGTGTGTAGGGCATTAGCTATGAGGAGAGTTTGAATAAACTTGGTTTGTTCTCACTGGAACGACGGAGGTTGAGGAGCGACCTTATAAAGGTCTACAAAATTATGAGGGGCATAGACAGAGTGGATAGTCAGAGGCTTTTTCCTAGGGTAGAGGGGTCAATTACGAGGTGGCATAGGTTTAAGGTGCGAGGGGCAAGGTTTAGAGGAGATGTACGCGACAAGTTTTTTGCACAGAGGATAGTGGGTGCCTGGAACTCGCTGCCGGAGGAGGTGGTGGAAGCAGGGACGATAGTGACGTTTAAGGGACATTTTGACAAATACATGAATAGGATGGGAATAGAGGGATACAGACCCCGGAAGTGCAGAAGATTTTAGTTTAGATGGACAGCATGGTCGGTACAGGCTCTGTCTGTACCACTGACGTAATCGGCGTTGTCTCTGGGCGATTATCTGCAGAAGTACTTCCTGTGTGCCTGCTTTCCTTGGGACTTCCTCGTTACTTGCCTGTGCTGTCCAACTAATCATCAGAAACCATAGGCTCGATTTTACCTTTGTAGGTGGGGTGAGTCCAACAGAAACTGAGGGGGTCACCTGTCGATTGTAGTCATTGTTGTAATGTAGGAAACATGGCAGCCATTCTGTGCACATTGAAACATAGAAAATAGGAGCAGGATTGGATTGGATTTGTTTATTGTCACATGTACCGAGGTACAGTGAAAAGTATTTTTCTGCGAGCAGCTCAACAGATCATTAAGTACATGAAAAGAAAAGGAAATAAAATAAAATACATAATAGGGCAACACAAGGTACACAATGTCACTACATAAGCACTGGCATCGGGTGAAGCATACAGGGTGTAGTGTTAATGAGGTCAGTCCATAAGAGGGTCATTTAGGAGTCTGGTAACAGCGGGGAAGAAACTGTTTTTGAGTCTGTTCGTGCGTGTTCTCAGACTTCTGTGTCACCTGCCCGATGGAAGAAGTTGGAAGAGTGAGTAAGCCGGGTGGGAGGGGCCTTTGATTATGCTGCCCGCTTTCCCCAGGCAGCGGGAGGTGTAAATGGAGTCAATGGATGGGAGGCAGGTTCGCGAGATGGACTGGGCGGTGTTCACGACTCTGAAGTTTCTTGCGGTCCTGGGCCGAGCAGTTGCCGTACCAGGCTGTGATGCAGCCAGATAGGATGCTTTCTATGCTGCATCTGTAAAAGTTGGTAAGAGATAATGTGGACATGCCGAATTTTCTTCGTTTTCTGAGGAAGTATAGGCGCTGTTGTGCTTTCTTGGTGGTAGCATCGACGTGGGTGGACCAGGACAGATTTTTGGAGATGTGCACCCCTAGGAATTTGAAACTGCTAACCATCTCCACCTCGGCCCCGTTGATGCTGACAGGGGTGTGTACAGTACTTTGCTTCCTGAAGTCAATGACCAGCTCTTTAGTTTTGCTGGCATTCAGGGAGAGATTGTTGTTGCTACACCACTCCACTAGGTTCTCTATCTCCCTCCTGTATTCTGACTCGTCGTTATTCGAGATCCGGCCCACTATGGTCGTATTGTCAGCAAACGTGTAGATGGAGTTGGAACCAAATTCTGCCACGCAGTCGTGTGTGTACAGGGGGTAGAGGAGGGGGCTAAGTACGGGGCCCCGGTATTGAGGACTATTGTGCAGGAGGTGTTGTTATTCATTCTTACTGATTGTGGTCTGTTGGTCAGAAAATCGAGGATCCAGTTGCAGAGTGGGGAGCCAAGTCCTAGGTTTTGGAGTTTTGATATGAGCAGGTTTACGATATGGTACAGGTTTACTGGAGCTGATGGAGATGTTAAGGTGCGGCAGGACTTTCAGAGGGCGATGTCGCGACACTCCAGCAGATCCATAGGCAATTGGAGGAGTTCTAGAGGCTACAGGTGCTGGAGATGTCGCCGGCAATGCTAGGCACTGAGGCCAACACTGCAAGGGTTGGCAGAATGAGTAAAGGTGTCCAAGTTATTGCGCAGTCAGTGATGACCATGGCTGAGGGTCTCAGCAGAATGTCCAACTCGCTTGGGTTATAACCCAGGACCAGGCCGACCTTAATGAGGTGCTGCTGACATGTCCCCCAAACTGCAGAGTTTGTCCCAGTCGCAGGTGGGCACATTGTCTTGGCCCTGCAGAGCATGGCCCAATCACTGAGGAGCATCGCCAAGGTCATCAACACCATGGTGCAGACATCGGGGAGCTGGCAGAGCCACTTTACGCAAGTGCAGCCGGGGCTTGAACCAGCTGAGCTTCCGTCCCAAGATGAACCCTGGGGCCCTATGGGCACCGGGCGGGAGGAGGGGGCACTGGGTGCTAAACTGTACCCGTCCCATGGAGTGGGAATGGTGGCTGCCAGCTCCCCCAAGTTCCACCACTCTGATGAGGCCACGTCTCGAGCTCAGCACATGGGACAAGGCGGCAGGCACGGCTGTGCATGTGCCATCAACAAGTGCGCCGGGGCCCCCGATCCCAGAACCCCCAGAGGACGCCAGCCAGGGCATCAAAGGCCACCAGACGTGGTAAGCAGCTGGCTGCCTCCACCTCAGATGTCCTTCCTGGGGAGACACCTAGATGTAGTGGTAGAGCTGGGAAGGTGAAGCACGTTATCACTGAGGGCACCGGAGGGAGGGGGAGAGGGTGGGTAGGTAGGGGTGATGGGGGCTTGAGGGGGTGGTGGGGAGAGTGGTGCGGCACCATCAGGAATTGTATGACAACTGTGGCTCATTAAAAACCCTTGAGAACAACCAGTGTGATGCCTCTGTCACTTTATTCTGCCATGTGGGCCGACCTCCGAACACTTGTCCCAACTCTCCAGGCATCACCCCCTCTCTGTTGCACTCACCCAACCTCCAGCCATAGCCATGTCCCCAGTGCTGTGTCACATCCCCTGGGTGTTCGGATGTTGGCTGCTGCGGGTGTGGTGTTGCCTCCCGCAGTGTTCAGGCACAGTGTCCATACATCAAGGTATGATTAGGATGCTAGGCAATGACTCCCACATGCTACATGGCCCGTAACCCCATGTGAATCCACTCACGATTGCCAATTCCCTATTAGCAATAGCCTTCAGGCTCATGGCGAGAGGCCTCAGCAGTCAGTGGGGATTATGGGTGTTCGGTGGGGGTTATGGGTGTTCGGTGGGGGTTATGGGTGTTCGGTGGGGCAGATGGGCAGGGTCCAGGGTTGGCCCCGGAACGGGTACACACATTCCAGGGGTTGGCATGCTGGTGCCGCGCGCTGTTGTGTCCCCCCCCCACCCCCACAGTGCTTCTCCCCCTCCCCCCTTCCCTTGGCAGCCCACCCAGTCGAGGTCCCCCGTCGGGATCTTTGTCTGTGAGCAAAGTTGGCTACTCACCTACTCAGCTCCCCGCGGAAGCTCTTCCGCCAAGTTCATGTTTTTCAAAATGAGGAATAATCGGCGCAAGCGTGAACACTTTCTGGGGAGGCCGATAAAACACGGAAGGCCATTGGATATGGCCATTGGGGCTCCCGTTAATTCTATGGAAATAGGGCTTAATTGTGATTATGGTTTAAGTGTTGATGCTGGGGCAGGTTTAATGGACTTCTCCGACAGCAAACTTGGCGCCGCACCTGAACCAATTCAAGGACCATTAACGGGCTTGCACCGGCGCCACGCTAACACGATCGATTCCAATGAGAAACGGTGCCGGATTCGCCCGGTTCGGGATTGGCACTCAGGAGGCTGACAAGCTGCAGCTGCATCTACACACTTCACTCCCCACACACATCGTCCCAGCTAACAAGATGGCAGCAAAACGAGCGGCACCAGGTTTTACCGACGCAGAACTGGGGACACTGCTGGATGCCATGGAGCAGAGGCAGGCGACCCTGTACCCTGAGGTGGGAAGGAGGTGGCCAGGCCTGGGCGCAGGTGGCAGAGGTCATCAGCGCCATTGGCAACACAGTCAGGACTGACCAGCAGTGCCAAAAGAAACTACACAACCTCCTCAGGCAGCCAGGGTGCCTCGGCAAACTGTGCTCCTAGCACCAACCCCCGTCCCACACACCCATAATCTCTCCCCCCCCACCCAGACGGTAGCCGAACCCCCACCCTGCGCCACATGCCGGCTCTCATACCGGCCGCCATGCACCCCCCCCCACCCCGGCAGAAGGCCGCTCACAACTGCCGAGAGTGGGAGAAGACTCGAGGAGGACTGTTGGACCAGCAGCCCCTCACTGCAGCAGAACAGAGGACATTGGGCGTGGTCGGAGGGCCCGAAGAAAGGGCAGTAGCTGAGGCGGAGATCGGCATTGGGCAAGTAAGTGAGACCTCTCTAGGTTGCGGTTCCCATGGCATGTGTGTCACCCTCCCCAACCCCCCCACCACCACCTCCACCCCCACCCTCACACCACACCACCCCACTATCACGCCATATCACCACTACACCACCATCAACCCCACATCCCCTCTCCACCACCACCACCCCTCCCCCCACACCTCCCTCCCCGCACACTCCCCCACTCCCCTCCAACCGTGATGCAATTAAACGTCCTGTCTTGTACCTTGCATGAGCTGCTGCTCACCACCAAGGGTCCTGTCAGTGACCGGCACCACAGGGACCTCTGGTGCCCATCCCTGCTGCCTGATGTACCATTGGCTGGCACTGCCCTTTCCAGTGGTACGTTCCACAGCCCCCGTCTAGCACCCTCCTGTAGGGGTTACTGTGGGCACTTGGATGGGCCGTGTGATGCACTTCTGGCAGGTGGCGGCCAGTTGGTGGGGGGGGGGGGGGGCAGTTGGAATGTTGGAGGGTGGGTGCAGGGGTGATGGGGTGGAGGGAGGCGGCTGGGGTGCAGGGAGTGGAGGGGTGGGTGCACCCATTTGGCAGGTGTCACTCTGCAGGACCACGGGCCAAGATGGGTAGTCATTGGGATGCGCAGCAAGATGTTTGCCTTGCAGGCCATGGTAATGGGGGTCCATGCATGGACACTCTGGTCTCGTGGGGGGTTACCCTGGCCCCACAGCCCGTCCCCTGGTCACCTGCACACCCCCAGCCCGCCCAGCCAGTGTCGGGACTGGCAACCCACGATCATGCCTCTGCATGTCCTACCTCCTCTCTCTCCCTCATCAGCCACGGCGCCTGTTTCTCGATTTTTAACAGCACAAGTGAACCTCGCCGTCGGGAATTCCCCCGGAGGAGCAGATCATCGCAGAGACCCCAGAGAATACCTGGTCAGGCCAGCTAATGAGTTGAAAACGGTGTTTACTGTACGTGCAGAGTACATCTCATTGACACCGCTATCGAGGCACCGGAGAATTGCAATTTGGTGTTAACCTGGCGCCAGCGGCGGCCACGTTTCGGCGTCAAGTCCGATTTTCTGCCTAATCGCCTTTCCTGATTTTGCCGTCGGCCACCGAAGAATCCCACCCCCTATGCCTGCTGTCTGGTACTGACATTGGGCTATGAAATCCCTTGATTCACATTCTCAGTAAGATCGGCCAGTATACTAGAGGGAATCTCTTCCCCTCACGCACCACTCCCTCTTTGCCAAACATAGTGTAAATTAGTTCGCTTTCTTTGCCTTTGCACAGAAACCTCACTTGCAGTGACGCTTTGGAGCACCCTGTTCCTTCCTGTTTCAATGCGTTCCCTGCTCAATATTAAAAGAACATTTCGGTCTAGAACTATGGACTGTTTGTCCCAAGCGGAGATTCGGTTTGTTTACCTTCTGGAGGAGGATGGCAAATGGCCCAAGTATCCGGAATGCCCGAGCAAAGTATATGGAATTGCACCAGGCCAGGACGATGGCGAGAGCCATGAAGAATCCCTCGGCACCTGCACTTGTCAGCCTTAGAATGGCAATCAGTAGCACCAGGAATGCATAGCAGATTCTGTCAAGGGAAAAGCGGGATCACAAAGATTAAAGTGAGGGAACAAAACTATGGCAGATGGAGAAGTGGAAAAGTATGAAGTTGTCCACTTCGGAACCAAGAAAGACAGACCTGTGTATTTTCTAAAGCGTAAGAAGCTGGCATTTGTGGAGAAGCAGATAGATTTAAGGGTCCCTGTAGACAAATCAGTAAAAACTAGCGGACAGCTCCAATATATAATGAATAAGGAGAATGGAATGTTGGCTTTTACCCCGTGATGTTTGGATTACAAAGGAGTGGAGGTTATGCTCCAGTTATATAATGGTCTGGTTAGACCCCATCCGACATTATTCCATTCAGTTATGGGAATCGCACTTCAGGAAGGACATAAAGGACGGCATTCCCCGGCCTCCCAACCGCATGTTTCTCGGCAGCGGGAGGCGGTACACTGTTCACTGACGGTGAGATTCTGCTCCAGCCGCTGTTAATGGGAATTCCTATTGAAGCCACCCCACACCACTGGGAAACCCGCAGGTGGGGGTTGCGGGGACCAGAGAATCCCGCCGCCAGCGAATGGCCAGTGAATTCAGGCCATATTGAGGAAGCGGGTAAACTGAAGGTATAAATATCTGCAATTTTCCACATTAATATCAGGTTGAACTGGATTTTTTTTATGGCAGACATATTGTTATTCTGCTTACAGTATACCATGGAATGGTCCTCCCAGGACAGTTTTCCCAAAATATCCGGCTGTTCCATATCGTAAGATGTCAGCACTCTAAGGAGAAAAAGATAAAATAAGCAACACAGCTTCGCTGGCTAGGCCAACATTTATTGTCCATCTCTAATTGCCTTTGAGAAGGTGGTGGTGAGCTGTCTTCTTGAACCGCTATAGTCCATGTGGTGTAGGTACACCCACAGTGCTGTTAGGGAGGGAGTTCCAGGATTTCGACCTAGCAACAGTGAAGGAACAGCAAACATATTTCCAATTCAGAATGATGAGTGACTTGGAGGGGAACCTCCAGGTGGTGGTATTCCCATGTGTCTTCTGCCTTCTCCTGCTAGGTAGTAGAAGTTGCAGGTTTGGATGGCGCTGTTAAAGGAACCTTGATGAGTTGCTGCACTGCATCTTGTAGATGGTACACACGGCTGCCACTGTGATATTTCTTAAAATGTAGGGCAGATTTTCAATGATGGAACACTAGAAATAGTAGATGGCATGCCTCAGTCATAGCTCAGTGGCTCACTGTCTCAATCCAAACTCTTACTCCAGAGATTTGACTGCATGATGCAGGTCAATACTCCAGTGCAGTACTGAGGGACTGCAGCACGACTGGAAGTGCCATCTTTCAAATGAGACTTCAAACTTAGGCCCAGCACCCTAAGGGGAACATAATGAATCATATGGCTACCCCAATAACCTGACCAATATTTATCCCTCAACCAATATCATTAAAAAGGTTGTTCTGCCCATTATCACATCGCTGTTTATGGCTGTTGACTTTGCACAAATTGGTTACCGTGTTTCCTTCATTATCGCACTTCAAAAATAAAAGTACTGCATTGGTTATAAAGCACGTTGAAATGCCCTGAGACTGTGAATCATAGAATGGTTACAATACAGAAGGAGGCCATTTGGCCCATTGAGTCTATGCCCCTGCCAGAGCAACCTGGAGTATCATTTCCTGGTCCTCTCCCTGTAGCCTTACAAATATCTTTCCTTCAGGTACCTAACCAATTCCCTTTCAAAATCCCCGATCGAACGTGCCCCCTCGGCAATCCCAGGCACTGAATTCCAGGTCTAAAACACTTGCTGCTTGAAAACATTTTTCCCCATGTCACCTTTCATACATTTGCAATCTATTTAAATCCACATCCACTGCTTCTCAACCTTTCCCTGAATGGGAGCCGGTTCTCTCTATCTACTCTGTCTATAATTTTAAAATCCTCCATCAAATTTCCTCTCAATTTCCAACAAATAAGCTCCTATGGTCCATCCATGTAACTGAAGTCCCTGTAACCTGTCATCCCTGGAACCAATTGAGTAAATCTTTTCTGCACTCTTCCTAGGGTTTTCACATCATTCCAATAGCGCAGAATTGGATACAATACTCAAGTCAAACTGATGCCTTTAGGTTTATCATAACTTGATTTATTTTATGTCTCTATCTATAAAGTCCAGGATCCAATAAGCTTTTTTAACCACTTTTTCAATCTGCCCTTTCACCTTCAACAATTTGTACACATATATCCCCTGGTCTCCCTGTTGCTGCATTCGCTTTTTGTATTGTATCCTTTATTTTCTGGCTTCTCCAGATTATCCGGGTTCTCCGGCCTCCCAGCCACATGGTTCTTGGCAACAGGAGATGGTGGGCCATTTGCTGGTGGGGGATTCTCTGCTCCCGCTGCTGTCAATGGGAATTCCCATTGAAGCCACCCTAAGCCATTGGGGTGCACTGCCGTCAGGACCAGAGAATTCTGTCGCGGCGAACAGCTGGAGAATTCCGGCCATAATCTCTCCCCATTCTTCCCGCCAAAATGTATCACTTTGCACTTCACTGTGGTAAGTTTCACCTGCCACATGATTGGCCATTCCACCCTTCGATATCCTTTCGAGGTCCATCACTACCCTCCTCGCCGTTGACAATACTTCCGGGTTTTGTGCCATCACCATTTATTTTAATTCTGCCGCGTCTAAGTCATTAAAAAGGTCAAGAAAAGCAGTAGTTCCAGTATCAGCCCCTGGGTACACCACTCTATACCTTCCTCCAGTACATCAGTAAACCACTGCTACTCTCTGTTTCCTGTCACTCAGCCAACTTGGTATCATGTTGTCGTTTATTCCATGGGCTTCACTTTTGCTGACAAGCCTATTGGATAGGATCTTGTGCCCTCTCCCATGGTGAGTTTGGTGGCAGAGGGCATTTAATTGGGTGGGAATGTTAGTTCAGCAAAAGTCTGTCAGACAAAGGAAGAAGCTGGAGCCAGTTGTCGGCATTTTCCAGCTTCTCCCAGTGTGGCGGGATCTTCCTGTCCCACTGAGGGTAACCCCCCTCTGTCGGTTCCGCAGCGACAGAGGATGAGAATAACAGGAAAGCCCATCGACAGCGGCAGGACTGGAAGATCTCACCGGCAGCCAATGCCGGGCCACTTCCGCCACCACAAAATACACCGAGGGGTGGGGGGCGGGGAGTGGATCCCAGCCAGTCTGCCATAGAACCATAGAGCTCCGACAGTGCAGAGGGAGGCTATTTGGCCCAAAAAGTTGGCACTGACCCTCTGAGAGAGCACCCTACGTAGTCCACTCACCCGTCCTACTCCCTTAACTCCATAATTTCACCTAACCTGCACCTCTTTGTACACTAAGGGGCAATTTAGCAAGGCCAATTCACCTAACCTGCACCTCTTTGTACACTAAGGGGCAATTTAGCAAGGCCAATTCACCTAACCTGCACCTCTTTGAACACTAAGGGGCAATTTAGCAAGGCCAATTCACCTAACCTGCACCTCTTTGAACACTAAGGGGCAATTTAGCATGGCCAATTCACCTAACCTGCACCTCTTTGAACACTAAGGGGCAATTTAGCATGGCCAGTTCACCTGACCTGCACATCTTTGGACTGTGAGAGGAAACCGGAGCGCCCGGAGAAAACCCACACAGACACAGGGAGAACGTGTAAACTCCACACAGACAGTAAGAAGTTTGCCAGTGCCTGTCAATGGTTAATTTTATCCAGTTAAAGCAAAGCTCTCTCGCACTTGGAACTCTCCAGGGGTGACACAAGTTGATGCATCCCCGTAGAGAGAAGCTCCACTCCATATCAGAGAAATAGAAGCTTGGCTCGTATCGATTTCACTGAAGATTTTCACTGGGATATTTTTTAAGTGTGGTGACAGTTTCCATTCCCCGCACACACCCAACCGAGCAAATAAAAATACTTTCCTTACTTCAACCAGGAGGATGGCAATGGCTCCAAAGACAGAAATGATCTCCCCCACCAAACGGATGTAATCTTTGTTTGATACGTAGCACAGCTGGGATCAAGAGGCAGAGAGTGAGAGTTACATCCATTGCATTGTGACAAAGGATCAACAAGAGGTTAGTGTAGGTGGAATGATTCTAATACAGAAAGCGACTTGCATTGTACTTCTTCACTGGGAGGCGGTTAGGCCCTGTGCAAACCAAAGATGTGGCAGATACTTTAGTCCTTGTATACAACCAGAGGGTGAAGAGTTCTGTGCTTTTTAGTTCTGTCAGTGATACCATAAGCGGGTTTAAAAAATAATAAAACTTCACAAATGTTCCCTTGAAGTCACTATGCCACAGCCACAATCTCTGTGTCAAACATCCAAACAACTTTTTAAACATAACACAAAGAGCAATTGCACATGACTATGTTAAGAGTCTGGATGATAACATCGTTCAAATCTTTCTGTTTCTCTTTTCTCCTCTGTCTCACTGCCTGAATACACTCGATGTAAACAGGATACTCGGGCGGCATTCTCCGACCCCCCGCCGGGTCGGAGAATCGCCGGGGGCTGGCGTGAGTCCCGCCCCCGCCAGTTGCCGAAGTCTCCAGCACCGGATATTCGGTGGGGGCGGGAATCGGGCCGCGCCAGTTGGCGGGCCCCCCCCGCTGGATTCTCCGGCCCGGATGGGCCGAAGTCCCGCCGGCGTGGATTAAACCACCTTTTGAACGGCGGGACAAGGCGGCGTGGGCGGGCTCCGGGGTCCTGGGGGGGCGATCTAGCCCCGGGGGGGGGGCCCCCACGGTGGCCTGGCCCGCGATCGGGGCCCACCGATCTGCGGGCGGGCCTGTGCCGTGGGGGCACTCTTTCCCTTCCGCCTCCACCACGGTCTCCACTGTCAGCGGACGCTGACGCTCCCGCGCATGCGCCGCCCGGGGATGTCATTCCCGCGCCAGCTGGCGGAGCAACAAAGGCAGTTTCCGCCAACTGGCGGGGCGGAAATTCCTCCGGCATCGGCCTAGCCCCTCAATGTTGGGGCTCGGCCCCCAAAGATGCGGAGCATTCCGCACCTTTGGGGCGGCGCAATGCCCGTCTGATTGGCGCCGTTTTGGGCGCCAGTCGGCGGACATCGCGCCGTTTCGGGAGAATTTTGCCCCTGGTTCTGCATCAGCTGGTGGTAACACCTCAAAAGTTTGAATTGTATCAGCGGGAAGGTAACCCAAACTGCACTTTACTGTTTATTTAGTTCGATTTCTACTTGAGAAAAGATGGCACTTGGGAATTATAATATTCATGGACTCATGGAATCATAGAATTTACAGTGCAGATGGTGGCCATTCGACCCACTGAGTCTGCACCAGCCCTTGGAAAGAGCACCCTACTTAAGCCCACACCTCCACCCTATCCCCGTAACCCAGTAACCCCACCTAACCTTTTTGGACACGAAGCATGGCCAATCCACCTAACCTGCACATCTTTGGGCTGTTGGAGGAAACCAGAGCACCCGGAGGAAAACCAAGCAGACACAGGGAGAACGTGTAAACTCCAGGCAGACAGTCACCCAAGGCCGGAATTGAACCCAGGTGCCTTGAGCTGTGAGGCAGCAGTGCTAACCACTGTGCCACCATGCCGCCCCTAATTCAACAGGTAACGTTCAGGTTTGGTGGTCCCAGTGGGTAGGTGCATGTATTGTTGTATGTAACTAACACACCCTGAATTCTGATACGTGGTCCCTTGAGGGAGGTATCCTGCTGGCAGTGGAAACCCAGAAATTCCTCCCCACCTTGATCCAAACAGTAGCTGGTACAACTCTACCACAGAAGTCATAGAATCTCTCCAGTGCATAAAGAGGCCATTCAGCCCATTGAGTCTTCACCTACCCTCTGGAGGGGCACACCACCTAGGTCCACACCCCCACCTATCCCCGTAACCTCAACAAACCTATTTCGACCGAAGGGGAAAAAACATTTTTAAGCATGGCCAATCCACCTAACCTGCACATCTTTGGACTGTGGGAGGAAAGCGGAGCACCCGGAGGAAACCCACGCACACACGGGGAGGATGTGTAAACTCCACACAGACAGTTACCCAAGGTTGGACTTGAACCCGGATCCCCAGTGCTAACCACTGTGCTGCCATGCCACCACTGGCACATGGCTATGGTACTAACATTTAATGGTGCCTCTTCCAGAATCTGTGTGTCTCGCGGGTCTGTGATATTGTCCCGCCGTGGTATAAGAGGTCGAAAGATGCAACAGGTGGTGAATATGATAATGTAGATGAAGTAGAAAAGAGCGAGTGCGCGGAAATAATACTTTCCATATTTGTTCCACTTGAAATGGATCAGTGTTTTGATCGCCGGGAGGTCGAGGATTTTCAGGGCCTGCAAAGACAGAACAGCACAGAAACACTCAGCGCTTAAACTTTACTCAGCCACCTTCAGAGGATGCTTTTGTCTGGAACATCTTGGCTCACCTCAACTTCGTTACTGCACACAACCAGATCAAGGACAGAGTGGTCATCATCCCAGGAATCGATACCAGAGAGGTCGTAGAAGGTAGCAGAAATAGATTTGAAAAACCATTGAATGTGGTATTTCCGCTTTCTCATTAAATGTTGGAAGAGCTGCAAAATACAATACAAATCCGACATGTTAGTTACTGCCTGCTTGAGAATGAGGCCATGTGCTCAGTGGGTCCCAAAGTATGAATCAGTGAAGGAACATTTCCAGCCGCTGGATCTCTCTTTTCCCCTCAGCAGAGCACCCCCGGCCGCGGGTCTCCAGGGGATGGGATGGCTTCAATGGGAAATCCCATTGACAAGCGGCGGGAAGAAAGAATTGCCACATTGTTTCTCAGAGATGCACCATTCAATGTGCGGGGTGATCGGTGAATCCCGCCCCATGTTTACAGAGGATTTGGATTTTGTTTATTGTCACATGTACCGAGGTACAGTGAAAAGTATTTTTCTGCGAGCAGCTCAACAGATCATTAAGTACATGAAAAGAAAAGGAAATAAAAGAAAATACATAATAGGGCAACACAAGGTACGCAATTTAATTAGATAACACCAGCAATGGGTGAAGCATACAGGGTGTAGTGTTAATGAGGTCAGTCCATAAGAGGGTCGTTTAGGAGTCTAGTACAGTGGGGAAGAAGTTGTTTTTGAGTCTGTTCGTGCGTGTTCTCAGACTTCTGTGTCACCTGCCCGAAGTTGGAAGAGTGAGTAAGCCGGGTGGGAGGGGTCTTTGATTATGCTGCCCGCTTTCCCCAGGCAGCGGGAGGTGTAAATGGAGTCAATGGATGGGAGGCAGGTTTGTGTGATGGACTGGGCTGTGTTCACGACTCTCTGAAGTTTCTTGTGGTCCTGGGCCGAGCAGTTGCCATACCAGGCTGTGATGCAGCCAGATAGGATGCTTTCTTGTAAAAGCATCTGTAAAAGTTTGTAAGAGTCAATGTGGACATGCCGAATTTCCTTAGTTTCCTGAGGAAGTATAGGCGCTGTTGTGCTTTCTTGGTGGCAGCATCGACGTGGGTGGACCAGGACAGATTTTTGGAGACGTGTACCCCTAGGAATTTGAAACTGCTAACCATCTCCACCTCGGCCCCGTTGATGCTGACAGGGGTGTGCACAGTACTTTGCTTCCTGAAGTCAATGACCAGCTCTTTAGTTTTGCTGTCATTGAGGGATAGATTGTTGTCGCTGCACCACTCCACCAAATTCTCAATCTCCCTCCTGTATTCTGACTCGTCATTATTCGAGATCCGCCCCACTATGGTCATAACATCAGCAAACTTGTAGATGGAGTTGGAACCAAATTTTGCCATGCAGTCGTGTGTGTACAGGGAGTATAGTAGGGGGCTAAGTATGCAGTCTTGCAGGGCCCCGATATTGAGTACTATTGTGGAGGAGGTGTTTTCATAGAATTTACAGTGCAGAAGGAGGCCATTCAGCCCATCGAGTCTGCACCGGCTCTTGGAAAGAGCACGACACCCTATCCCCATAACCCAGTAACCCCACCCAACACTAAGGGCAATTTTGGACACTAAGGACAATTTAACATGGCCAATCCACCTAACCTGCACATCTTTGGACTGTGGGAGGAAACCGGAGCACCCGGAGGAAACCCACGCACACACGGGGAGGACGTGCAGACTCCGCACAGACAGTGACCCAAGCCGGGAATCGAACCTGGGACCCTGGAGCTGTGAAGCAATTGTGCTATCCACTATGCTACCATGCTGCCCCGTGTTGTTGTTTATTCTTACTGATTGTGGTCTGTGGGTTAGAAAGTCAAGGATCCAGTTGCAGAGTGGGGAGCCAAGTCCTAGGTTTTGGAGCTTTGACATGAGCTTGGCTGGGATTATGGTATTGAAGGACAAGAAGCCAGGGATTAGGGATGGAGATGTGAAGATGGGCAAATAATTTGGAGATTACAGATTCATCGACTGACAGTTCAGTTTTGGAGATTAATTTAAAAGAATATGTTAGAATATATGATGGTGTAGACTGTGGATGAATTATTTTAAAGCAGGAACACTCTATAACACTTTTTATTATCACTGGATGTCCCACAGAACTTCACAGCCAACTAAATACTTCTGAACTGCAGCTAGTGTAGTAACATGGGAAACACAGCAGCCAATATGTACACAGCGAGGCCCCACAAATAGCTGTTGCCAATCGGCACCGGAGTAATGTTGCCAATTAATAATGATGCTCTTTAGATTCGCCAGGTATCAAATGTTACCACCACGAGGCTTTACCAGATATCGATCAAAGGACCACACAACCAGTTAGTCAATTCAAGTTCAAAGATGGTTTATTTAAACACAAGGATTCCTTTGACATGCAACACAAAACACTACAAGTTAAACTACTCCTAACAACTACAATAACCTATACTTAACCTCAGGGCAACTGGCTCTATGCAGCTGGACAAGGCCTTTGTCTGGATCTTGCGTGGCTGGGTGGAAGAAGTGGCTCTGTTTCTGCTGGGCTCATCCGCCTGGTAGCGATCGTTGGTCTTGAACTTGTCTGTCTGGTCGTTATGCTGCACTTGGGTTGGCATAGGCCGGATCCAAGAGAGACCGAGCACATGGCTGTGTCTCTTCTTATCCCTCTGGGATTTCCTCTTTGGGGCAGTCCTTAACTTGGACCCAATAATTCGACAGGCTTCGATCACTGCCTTTGATTTTGGACAATAAAGGGGCGGGCGCCTTGATGGCTGGACATATCCTTAGTGGTCACTGACCTTGCAGTTTGGGCTCCCTGAGCAAAGGAAGTGGTGCCGATGAGTCTGTGTCTGTATCAGTTCCCTGAGTACAGTACTTTTGTTCTGGGGAAATGGGCCATTAGAATGCAAACGAGCGGGGGTTTCGATTGAGTCTAGCTATCTGGGTTGCAGATACATACACAAGCTCTGAGTCTGTCTGAGTCCTGGGTTGGCCTTAATTCCCATGGTCCTTTGCAGGTGGCCATCTGAGATGGCTACATCCCATCCTCTTGATCCTGAACGTGAAGCGTTGTGGATCACACTGTTGATCCCTTATCCATCCCTGGTGTGCCGGTTACCCTTGGTCAAGGACAGGTTCTACACTACTCTGTCTTATGTTTTTGGAGCATTTACCTAACATTTTTATTAACACATCATACATTCATGATTTCTAACGGGTCACTATAAACATTTCACTATTACACATTTAACTTAATCTCACAATTGAATATCTAACTAATACTATCTAAGCTACCCTCATGCTGCTGGCAAATATCAAAAAGAACTTATGTACAATACAAGATTTCAAAACAGCAGCATCACATTTCTCTTTAATCTATCAAAGTTACAGAGGTATACGGTCTTTATTTTTATCAGCGATTACAGTGTTTGCTGAGCTGGGTAAATTCCAAAGAAGGGGGCTGGGAGTGTATATGTCGGGGAGTGGGAGGCTCTTTTTCACCATTTGCAGAGTCTAAGTGTCTGGATGACACTGCAGATTATTGCAATTACCAGAAGGGCCTCTACTGTGTATGAAAGGGGGTACCATTTGCAATGTTTTCGCACCAAGTGGGGGTTTCAGTGTCTATCTCTATGTGTGGTGTGGTGTCCGGACTAGGGGTGTCATGTTGTGTGGTGGTGTTCGGGGCTGGTGTAAATGCAATCGGGCTCCTCCCGATCCGATGACTTGCGCTGTGTGGTGACCGGATTCATGGGGGTGTGTGCTACCTGTGCAGTCGGTGGTGTGGGTGCTTTCCTTTTCGGGGCTAGGGGGGCTCTATTGTGATTTTCTGTGTTCTCCACATATCTCTGGGCGATTTCATTTAGTTGTTGCCAATTGGGGGCACCTTCCTCAACTACATTTTGTCCAAAGGTATCTCTAAATCCGTTTTGCACTGAAAGCAGTGACTGCTTATCTCTAAATCCATTTTGCACTGAAAGCAGTGACTGCAACTTCTCTATTTGTTGTCTACATTTCGCGTGGTCTACTGTGCTCTGTCTTTGTTCTGTAGTGGAACTATGGAGCGCTCGTAAAGCTGCCTTTAAATCCGTGCATTTACCCGTTAACTGTGCTACCTGCTGTTCTGTCTCTTCTCGTACCAAGACTGCGGGCTGTGTATCTTGGTAGGCTTTATCGTACTGGGTCTGAAAGCTGCTAAGGTGAACTATACAAGATTGGTGTGCCCGTTTGGCATCAGCCATCTCTTTATCTTTAGCTGCCAACTGATCCCAGAGTTGCTCAATTATCTTTTTGCTTTCACTTTTTAAAATAAATATATATTTATTCAAATTTTTCAACAAATTTTCAACAAAACCGCCCCCCCAACAAAAAGAAAGAAACAAGAACACAACAATCAGAAATTATACATTGGATTTCCCCCATATACAATAACCCCCCATATAACATTTAAAACTACAAATAGGGAAAAAAACACCTTCACCCAAACGCCACCCCAAAGGAACCCCCCCCCCCCTTGCCCTTGGGCTGCTGCTGCTGCTGCTGACCTCCTCCTAACGCTCCGCGAGATAGTCTAGGAACGGTTGCCACCGCCTGAGGAACCCTTGCACAGACCCTCGCAAGGCAAACTTTATCCTTTCCAGCATGATGAACCCTGCCATGTCTTTGATCCAAGTTTCCACACTAGGGGGTTTCGCATCTTTCCATAGTAGCAAAATCCTCTGCCGGGCTACCAGGGATGCAAAGGCCAGAATACCGGCTTCTTTCGCCTCCTGCACTCCCGGCTCGTCCGCTAACCCAAATAGTGCCAATCCCCAGCTCGGCTTGACCCGGGCGTTCACCACCTTGGACATAGTCCTCGCAAAACCCCTCCAAAACCCATCCAGCGCCGGGCACGATCAAAACATATGGACGTGATTTGCCGGGCTCCCCAAGCACCTCCCACATCTGTCCTCCACCCCAAAGAACCTACTCAACCTCGCCCCTGTCATATGCGCTCTGTGAGTAACTTTGAACTGTATTAGGCTGAGCCTGGCGCAAGAGGAGGAAGAATTAACCCTACTCAGGGCATCAGCCCACAGACCCTCATCTATCTTCTCCCCAAGCTCCTCCTCCCACTTGCCCTTTAACTCCACCACCGATGCCTCCTCCTCTTCCTTCAGCTCCTGGTAAATCGCTGAAACCTTGCCTTCTCCAACCCATACACCCGAAATCACCATGCCCTGAATCCTGCGTGCCGGAAGTAGCGGGAATTCCCTCACCTGCCGCCTCACAAACGCCCTCACTTGCATGTACCTGAAAGCGTTTCCCGGGGGTAGCCCAAACTTCTCCTCCCGCGCCCCTAGGCTCGCAAACGTCCCATCGATGAACAGGTCCCCCATTCTTCTAAACCCCGGCCCGATGCCAGCTCCGAAACCCCCCATCCATCCTTCCCGGGACGAACCGATGATTCCCCTGAATCGGGGACCAAACCGAGGCTCCCACCTCGCCCCTGTGTTGTCTCCACTGCCCCCAGATCTTCACCGTCGCCGCCACCACCGGACCCGTGGTGTACCTTGTCGGCGAGAGCGGTAACGGTGCCGTCACCAGCGCCCTCAGGCTCGTGCCCACACAGGACGCCATCTCTAGCCTCTTCCACGCCGCACCCTCTCCCTCCATTACCCACTTGCGGTTCATCGCCACATTGGCTTCCCAATAATAGCCACACAAATCCGGCAGCGCCAGCACCCCCCTGTCCCTGCTACGCTCCAGAAACACTCTCTTCACCCTCGGGGTCTTATTCGCCCACACATATCCCATGATGCTCCTGCTTACCCGTTTGAAAAAGGCCTTGGGGATCATAATGGGAAGGCACTGGAACACAACGAGAAACCTCGGGAGGAACGATATTTTGACCGACTGCACCCTACCCGCTAGTGAGAGTGGCAACATATCCCATCTTTTAAAATCGTCCTCCATCTGCTCCACCAACCGTGTCAAATTGAGCTTGTGCAGGGCCCCCCAACTCCTAGCTACTTGGATCCCCAGGTACCGAAAGCTCCTTTCCGCCCTCTTCAGCGGAAGCTCGTCTATCCTCCTTCCCTGGTCCCCTGAATGCACCACAAAGAGCTCACTCTTCCCTACTTTGAGTTTATATCCCGAAAAGTCCGCAAACTCCCTAAGGATCCACATGACCTCCGCCATTCCCTCCATTGGATCCTCCACATACAACAACAGGTCGTCGGCATACAACGCCACCCGGTGTTCCTCTCCCCCCCCGGACCAGTCCCCTCCATTTCCTGGACTCCCTCGGTGCCATGGCCAGCGGCTCAATTGCCAGTGCAAACAACAAGGGGGATAAGGGGCACCCCTGCCTCGTCCCCCGGTACAGCCGAAAGTATTCCGACCTCCGCCGGTTCGTAGCCACACTCGCCACTGGGGCTCTATATGCAACCTGACCCAGCTGATGAACCCCTCGCCGAACCCAAACCTCCGCAACACTTCCCAAAGATACTCCCACTCCACCCGATCAAAGGCCTTCTCCGCGTCCATAACTGCCACTACCTCCGCTTCCCCCTCCACCGAGGACATCATAATCACATTGAGGAGCCTCCGTACATTTGTATTTAGCTGCCTACCCTTCACAAATCCCGTCTGGTCCTCATGAATCACCCCCGGGACCAGTCCTCAATTCTCGTAGCCAGCACCTTCGCCAGCAACTTAGCGTCAACATGGAGGAGCGAGATCGGTCCAAACGACCCACATTGCAATGGATCCTTGTCCCGCTTCAAGATCAAAGAAATTAGCACCCTGGACATTGTCGGGGGCAAGGTCCCCCCCTCCCTCGCCTCATTAAAAGTCCTCACTAGCTACAGGCCCAGCAGGTCCACGTATTTCCTGTAGAATTCAACCGGGAACCCATCCGGCCCCGGGGCCTTCCCCGCCTGCATGCTCCCCAATCCTTTAACCAGCTCCTCCAGCCCAATCAGCGCCCCAAAACCAGCCACCTCCTCCTCCACCCTCAGGAACCTCAGCTGATCGAGAAATCGTCGCATCCCCTCCTCCCCCGCTGGGGGCTCAGACCTGTACAGATGACACTCCCGTAAGTCAGCTGATTCCTTCTGACCCCAGCCTCTCCGGCCAATCTTTTCACTTTCACTATTGTTTCCCTCATTTTTCTCTTCTTTCTCAACTAGCTGCCTGCGGAGCGTTCTCACAACCTCCTCTGTGCCTCGCAACTGTGCCAAACAGGACACTATTGCCATCGGCTTTTACACTTTCGCTGCATTTTTCTTATGCACCTCGGTTAGGTTGTCCCACAAAGTTTGTCCTGGACCTGACTCTTCATTTGAACAAAAATCGGACCAAAGGGGCCATTGTTTCCCCTTTAAATACTTCCCATATGGGGCACTGCTCTGCTCTGTTGGCCGCTGCGACCTTGGGTTCCTGTGGGTTCTTTAAACGTTCCATTGCTTTTGTGGCCATTGCTTCTGATCTCTCTTGCTCTACTTTTAATCTCTGTTTCCTACCATAAATTTTTCTTCACTGCCTTCGATTTTGGCCAATAAAGGGGCGGGCGCCTTGATGGCTGGGCGTGTCCTTAGCGGTCATTGACCTTGCGGTTTGGGCTCCCTGGACAAAGGGAGTGGCGCCGATGAGTCTGTGTCTGTATCGGTTACCTGAGTACAGTCCTTTTGTTCTGGGGAAATGGGCCATTAGAAAGCAAATGAGCGGGGGTTTCGAACGCGTCTAGCTATCTGGGTTGTAAATACAAACACAAGCTCTGAGTCTGTCTGAGTCCTGGGTTGGCCATAATTCCCATGGTCCTTTGCAGGTGGCCATCTGAGATGGCTACACAGCACTGTGATAAATGATCAGAAAAGCTATTTTGTTGATCTTGGTTGATGGATGAACATTGCTATTCCCTCAGCCTTCCTTTGAAAGATGCCTTTGGATCTTTTATGTACACTTAAGAGGACAAATAATGCCTAGGTTTAATGTCTCCTCTGAAAGCATATCTGTCAGTGCAGCACTCCCCCGCGTACTGAAAAGCCACAGGCGGGATTTAATGGGCCCGTTAGCCATGGGCACAAATCCCATCATGGCCGCAAAATATCGCAAGAGGCCAAAAACGGGATTTGCGCCGGCAAAATTTCCAATCCCAGGGTGTTCTAACCCCAGTAAAGATCACGGGATAGGAACAGGTGTAGTCCCTCGAGTATAAGAAGGAGGGCGCCCGGGGAGCAGTGATGATTGGACTGTAAGTAATAATAAACCTCTTTGTGCTCTAACCTATTGTTTATGCATGGCTGCTTATCTCAGTTCTAACACCGATGTTCCCGGGCCCTCCCTGATGACATGTTCAGGTTCATGCACAAGAAGAACGAAAACCTGATTTGCATCAATAAGAATGCATTAAAAGGTTCTTAGCGAGGTTGAAGTCGAATCTTCAGACCGAACTGGCTCTTCCCACCCAACAGGAGTGTTGTCACATGGGCACGAATTACTGCTGCTTTTTAAAAACGGGATCTAGGTGCGTGAATTCTATTATATAGTCTTCCATGGAGATATCCTCCATTTTCCAGAACTTATCAAAATCCGCCCATGCTTCATACGCACTTAACAAGTCATCTTTCTTATAAATCTTATCCATATAATGTAATATAGTCTCCAGACCTTCTTCTGAGTCTAACTCTTCCAATTCCAGCTCAGAAAGTACTTTGTTTCGGATTTTACTGCCATATGGTAGAGAAAGAGCCAATGCCATACCTTGTTTTCTCTTTCCCAAAGCAATTACCTTAGTCCACATAACTACTGCACTTCTCCATTGGTCGTAAGATTCCGTTTCAGAAAATAAGGGAGGATAGTCATATCCAGCCATCTTTATCCTGGGTTCAGCCATATATCCCTTTTTTTTTATTTTCTCACTCACTCCTTGGTTTGATCTGGAAAAGTTCTATCTTTCAACCCTTCACATTTACACAGCAACCATCCTCTGCTACCAATTGTTAGACGTTTTAGTTGCTGTGATATGAAGAGTCTAAAGTTCTGTTCCTTTTTCACAAACACACATTTATTTCATTCCAACAGCCTTTTCAGAAAACTCTAACTATACATCACCTGACAGAGGCCACCTGAAGCCCCTTTACATATCAGTGTCAATTAATGGATACTTAACATAAATGAGACAACTAATTGCAATGTCTCTTAGCCCATTACTTAACATTCGTCTCGGAGACCTCAGGTGAGCGCGGTTCAGTACTGGTCCCAACAAACGGAAACGGCATTCGTGGGGATCTCCCAGGGGACCGGAGGCCCCCAGCTACATGTCCTTCAGGCAGGGTGGTGCCCTGGCACTGCTGGTGCACTCTGACAGTGCCACCTGGGTGCCAGCCTCGCACACCCAAGGTGCCCAGTGGCACTGCGAGCTGGCATGGGCACTGCCAGTGTGCCAGGTTGGCACTGCCAAGGTGCCAAGCAGGCACTTTGTGCACGCTCGATCAGGCTGGGGTTGTCCGGCGTGGGTGTTGGGGCTCTGTCGCATCTGGGGACCCTCCCATATTGCGCTCGAGCTGGGGGATTAGTCGGGGATTGTTTCGGGGTCCTTGGAGTTCGGGGATCGTTACCCGTTCAGGCCTCTTCTTAAGGCGAGCCGCGTTGAATAATCATCTGTTTCTTGGCACTGCGACTGCTGGGAAACAAGTGGCTAAACGTGCTCGCTGGGGGATTTTGTTGTCTTTTGGGAGAATCGTGCCCATTAAGTTTTTAACTATTTCCAGCTCCGAGCAAAGGCCATTGACCTGAAACATTAACCCTGTTTAGCGCACCACAGACGCTGCCTGACCTGCTGAGTATTTTCAACATTTTCTGTTTTTATTTTGGATTTGCAGCTTCTGCTGTATTCTGCCAGAGTAACTGAGTGTTAATCGGTGTTTGGATAACCACACATTGAGTTGGAGCTCTGTTTTTTGAGGGTTTAGGTTCTGTATAATATTAAACGGTACAGAGAACTCACTCTCATGCCCATTCCATACTTCTTTCTGTGACTTAGATTATCCCTTTCATGAAAAATGTAAGGATGATAAAGTTCGGCTACTCCCTCACCTGGACATTTCCTTCCAAGGCAGCAAGTTTGAAGGGAGTCAGCCCATCTTTATTTGTAATCATTTCCACTGGATTCCCATTCTCTGGATCGAGGGACAGGATGAAATCGTACATGTGTGCTGTGTAACGCTGCGCCTGGAGCGCTAGGTGATGTAGAACGGTGTTACCTGAAATAGACCAATCGGAGAAAAGAAATGACAAAGACTGGCATTTATATCCTGCTTTTCACGTTTCATTATACCTCAGAGCTTTATGGAAATACCTGGGAAATGTGGTCACAGCTGTCATGTAGGAAGCACAGCTGCCAACCTGTGCATGGCAAGATCCCTCTAATAGTAAAGTGACAATGGCCAGATCATCTGTTTTCAACAGTGTCCATACAGGATTATTATTGACCAGGAACAAACAGGAGAACTTGCCTGCTCTTTTCCCAACTAATGTCACAGGATCTTTTACGTCCACCTGAGCAAGCAGAACGGGCCTCATCCATTAATGTCTCATCCAAAAGACCACACCTCTAGAAATGCAGCACTTCCTCTGGAATGCTCGGCTAGTGTCAGCCTAGATATTGTGCTCAAGTCTTTGGAATGGGATTTACACCCATGAGCCTCTAACTCAGAGACAAGAATGATACCAACATAGCCACAGTTGACACCTAATAACTCAGTACATTATGAATCTGGGTGCTGGGTTCAATTAAAAAAATTAGCTTTGGGTTTCTAGAAGTCAAGGTGCTGCACCTCCCAATCTACTATAACAGAACAGGCCTTCACTCCTCTCAGGTTACACCAGAGTGGGATATTATTCTGTGTAAGTCGCTCCATTCACAAAATCATCCTGACTTAGAGTAATTTGTGATCTCCGACGAGACCCATAAATTCATCACCTGGATTAATTTCTGGGCACTGCCCTCCAGAAAGTGAAACCTCCGAGTGTGTCCGGCCCCAGATTCAACAGAATCATATCGCGGCAAAATTGGTTAAATTATGAGGACAGGATACATTGACAAGGCTTGTATTCCCTTGCTTAGGAAGATTAAGGGGTAATCTAATTGTGGTGTTGAGGATGACTAAAAGATCTGGAATTCCCCGGACATTCACCGGCGGTGGAATTCTCTGGTCTGGCTGGCAGTGCACCCCTACCTGCGGGTTCCCTGGCGATGTCAGTGACGTCAATGGGAATTTCCACTGACCGGTAGAGGCAGAGAATCCCGCTGCCAACAAACCAGTGCGCCGCCTCCCACTGGCAGGAATCACATGGCTGAGAGGCCGGGAGAATCCCACCCCTGATAGCATAGAGGGACGTAAACTATTTCCTCTGGGAAAGGGCCCTAAACGAGGAAACACCTTCAAATTAAGGAGGGTGATGGCAGGAAGCACTTCTTCAAGCAGAAGTCGTTGAAATTTGAAAATCTGAGTTACAGCCTGTGGTCATTGGACAATTTTAAAACTGAGATTGATGGAGTTTTGTGAATCACAGAGTCAAAGGCCTGAATTTTCACAATGACAGAGAGCCTACCAGTCTTTAAAAAATGGCTCCAGAGGCCCAATGTGGAAGTCCGGTCCCTGAATACAACACCTAGCATTTTTACAAGGGATGATGGGGGTGGATTCCAAATTACCCAACCATGGAGGCAGCTCTTTATATAAAACAGCTGCTTCCTCTTGCCAGGTCTGATTTTCACCAGCTCGGAGTGGGAAACAAGATGTGTGCAGATTAGACCTCGTAGGAGCTGGTCAAAACTTTGTGGAGTTAGGGTACCCTATTGGAGAGGTACGATATCCTTTTAGATGTGGTCCTTGGGGAGGTCAGTTGCCCTTTGGGAGAGGTAAGCTGCCATTTTGGAGTGGTAAGATTCCTTTTGGGATTGTTAACTATAGATATAAATGTGTATAAAAAATGCATGGACTCAATGAAACTGGAGAGCTCATTGGAACTCCCAAGGGACCTGGCAACAGAGCTGTCAAAAAGAACTGTCAAAAGGATCTGTCAAAAGGACCAGTCTAAAAGAGCTGTCAAAAGGAGCTGTCAAGTTATTTAAAACATCTACGCTTTAAATATGGGGTGGGGGGGGGGGGGGGGCTGTGCAGTATTTTAAAAGATCAGAACTTGCTATTTCACACTGTTGACAAAAGCCTGATGGTTATCATACAGAATAAGCACTGTATGACTGATGTTAAAACCTTCCATTATCACAGTGGGGTGTCTCTCAGTTCAAAGTTTGATTGACAACTCCAAGTGGTTTAAACTCAGCAGGTCTGGCAGCATCTATGGAGAGAGAAATAGAATTAAAGTTTCAAAGCTAATATGATTCTAAATCAATAGCACTTCATTTCTGACCCTTACCAAGGTAATCCTGAGCCTTAATGTCTGCACCATTTTCGATCAGGAACTGGACGATCTCTTTATTCCCAACACAAGCAGCAAAAGACAGCACGTGCTCTCCTGAAACAAAGTGACAACAACTGAAAAGAACGAACTGCAGAGAAATAAATCGACCACAAAACACTTTGTGTTTTTTGGGATGTGTGTGTTTCTGGTTGGGACAGCATTTATTTCCCACCCCTGAGGGCACTTAAGAGTCAAACACATTGCTGTAGGTTAGAAGTCACATGTCGGCCAGACCAGGTAAGGATGGCAAATTTCCTTCCCTAAAGCTCATAAGTTAACCAGATGGGTTTTTATGACAATCGACAATGGTTTTGTGGTCATCATTAGACTTTTAATTTCAGATTTTTATTTAATTCAAGTTTTATTTAATTGAAATTTCACTATCTGCCCAGGTGGGGTTCGAAACCCCGGTCCCCAAGCATTACCCTTGGTCTCTGGATTAGTAGTCCAGTGACAATACCACTACGCCACTGCCTCCTCAAATTGCCTGTGAACAATATAGAGAAATTTAACATAGATGAGCTGGTCTCACAATAAATGAAAATTGCTGAATCATCAAGAGTTATATAATCCCGACAGTGCAGAAGGAGGCCATTCTCCAGGCCAACTCCCCATCCGTCAAGGGGAAATTTAGCATGGCCCAGTCCACCGAACCTGCATATATTTGGACTTTGGGAGGAAACCGGAGCACCCGGAGGAAACACACACCGACACAGGGAGAACATAAAAACTCCACACAGACAGTCACTCAAGATTGGAATTGAACCTCGTTCCCTAGCATTGTGAGAACCTGAAAAGTGAGAAAATTTCCATTCACATCATTTAAAATATTTGAACCCAACTGCATGTCAAAAATAGGTTGGGAGAGTTACAAGTCAAAGGCGTAATCTTCAGTTTTGTCGAGTAGCTTTCTGTGATCCTTGACTATTACCCAGTTGTGTTCCTTACAGGAAGAGCAGACTTTTCACACATATCTTCTAGAGTTACAAGCAGAACATCCCAGAGATCAGACTTAAGAACTTTATGTAAGTGATTCATGAAACTTTTGAGTGATTTTCATGTCGAACGATTGATACTTGCAGCTTCTGTCTACCATTACTCCCATATTACACACACCCACTGACCCCTATTCCCCGAATGCCTTTTGCTATATCACATTTCCTGCCATGACTGATTGTTCTCATACCTTACTGACGTTTTAGTTGCTGTGAAATGAAGAGTCTAAAGTTCTTGTTCCTTTTCACCAAACACCATTTATTTCACTTCCACAGCCTCTGCACAAAACTCTTAACAACACACCACCTGACAGAGGCCACCTGAAGCCCCTTTACATATCAGTGTCAATTAATGGATACTTAACATAAATGAGACAACTAATTGCAATGTCTCTTAACCCATTACTTAACAACCGAGAGTTGCATGAAACCCATCAAGTGGTTTCTCTATTTAGATTCCCACTGCTTCCCATTCCTTCTGAGATTGTACACCTCCAACTGTTACCTGAGCTCCAGGCATCCATACCTTTCCTAAAGCATCACTAATGCTCTGAGGGATATTTTCTTTATCCCACCTATCCATTAATACATCTTAATATCTTATGAAAGAATACTGCAGGCAAGGCTTCCAGCATTTGGAGAAAAGGCAAACATGAGAAGCAACAGATATAATTAAGGTATCAGAATTTTAGTTAGGAGCAAAGGTTAAGGAAGCATTGAAAGGGTGCAGAGGAGATTTACCAGAATGTTGCCTGGTATGGAGGAAAGATCTTATGAGGAAAGGCTGAGGGACTTT